>NC_091182.1:44165736-44348955 GCF_040958095.1 Procambarus clarkii
AACAAAGAACAAAACAACAACGAACACTTCAACAACGAACACTACAACAACGTACACCAAAACAAAGAACACCACTACAACGAACTCTACAACAACGAACACCACAACAAAGAAAATTACAACAACGAACACTACAACAACTAACATTACAACAACGAACACCACAACAACGAACATTACAACAACGAACACTACAACAACGAACACCACATCAACGAACATTAGAACAACGAACACTACAACAATGAACGTTATAAGAACGAACTGCACAACAACGGACATTACAACAAGAAACACTAAAACAATGAACAGTACAACAATATACACTACAACAACGAACACTACAACAACAAACACTACAACAACGAACATTACAACAATGAACACTACAACAACGAACACTACAACAACGAACATTACAACAACGAACACTACAACACCGAACACTACAACAACAAACATTACAACAATGAACACTACAACAACGTAGTGTTCGTTGTGAAGACTACAACAACATACACTACAACAACGAACACTACAACAACAAACACTACAACAACGAACATTACAACAATGAACAGTACAACAACGAACACTACAACAACGAACATTACAATAACGAACACTACAACAACTAACATTACAACAACAAACACTACAACAATGAACTTTACAACAACGAACATCTCAATAACGAACATCTCAACAACGAACCTCTCAACAACGAACACTACAACAACGAACACTACAACAATGAACACCACAACAACGAACACCACAACAACGAACATCTCAACAACGAACATCTCAACAACGAACGTTTCAACATCGAACATCTCAACTACGAACACTACAACAATGAACACTACAACAACGAGCACTACAACAACGAACATCTTAACAACGAACACTACAACAATGAACACCACAAGAAAGAACATCACAACAACGAACATTTCAACAATGAACATCTCAACAACGAACAGTACAACAACGAACACTACAACAACGAACACCACAATAATGAACACAATGAACACTACAACAACGAAAATCAGAACAACGAACACTACAACAACGATCACTACAACAACGAACACTACAATAATGAACACTACAACAACGAACACCAAGACAACGAACACCACAACAACGAACACTACAACAACGAACATCTCAACAACGAACATCTCAACAACGAACACAACAACAATGAACACAAAAACAGTAACAAACACTACAACAACGAACACCACTACAACGAACACAACAAACAAAGAACAATACAACAACGAACACTACAACAACGAACACTACAACAACTAACACTACAACAACTAACACTACAACAACGAACACCACAACAACGAACATCTCAAAAACGAACACTACAACAACGAACACAACAACAACGAACACTACAACAACGAACACTACAACAACGAACACTACAACAACGAACACCACATAAACGAACACTAAAACAACGAACACTTCGACGACGAATACTACAACAACGAACACTACAACAACGAACATCACAACAACGAACACTACAACAACGAACACCACAACAACGAACATCTCATCAACGAACATCTCAACAACGAACACTACAACACCAAACACCACAATAACGAACACCACAACAACGAACATTTCAACAACGAACACTACAACAACGAAAACCACAACAACGAACATCTCAACAATGAACATCACAACACCGAACACTACAACAACGAACACAACAAACGAACACGACAACGACGAACACTACAACAACGAACACTACAACAACGATCACTACGACAACGAACACCATATAAACGAACACTAAAACAACGAACACTACAACAACAAATACTGCAAAAACGAACACTACAACAACGAATATCACAACAACGAACACTACAACAATGAACACCACAACAACGAACATCTCAACGACGAACAACTCAACAACGAACACAACAACAACGAACACCACAACAACGAACACCACAATAACGAACATTTCAACAACGAACACTACAACAACGAACACCACAACAAAGAACATCACAACAGCGAACATCTCAACAACGAACATCTCAACAACGAACAGTACAACAACGAACACTACAACAACGAACACTACAACAACAAACACTACAACAACGAACATTACAACAATGAACACTACAACAACGAACACAACAACAACGAACATTACAACAACGAACGCTACAACAACGAACACTACAACAACGAACATTACAACAATGAACACTACAATAATGTAGTGTACGTAGTGAACACTACAACAACATACACTACAACAACGAACACTACAACAACTAACATTACAACAATGAACACTACAACAATGAACATTACAACAATGAACACTTCAAGAACGAACACTACAGCAACGAACATTACAGCAATGAACACTACAACAACGAACATTACAACAATGAACACTGCTAAAACGAACACTACGACAAAGAACATTACAACAATGAACACTACAACAACGAACACCACAATAATGAACATTACAACAACGAAAATCAGAACAACGAACAACACTACAACTACGAACATCTCTACAACAAACACCACAACAACGAACTTTACAACAACGAACATCTCAACAACGAACATCTCAACAACGAACACTACAACAATGAACACTACAACAACAAACACCACAACACGAACATCTCAACAACGAACACTACAACAACGAACATCACAACAACGACCATCACAACAATGAACATCTCAACAACAAACATCTCAACAACGAACACTACAACAACGAACTTTACAACAACGAACATCTCATCAACGAACATCTCAAAAACGAACCTCTCAACAACGAACACTACAACAACGAACACTAGAACAACGAACATCACAACAACGAACACCACAACAACGAACATCTCAACAACGAACATTTTAACAACGAACGTTTCAACAACGAACATCTCAACTACGAACACTACAACAATGAACACTACAACAACGAGCACCACAACAACGAACATCTTAACATCGAACACTACAACAATGAACACCACAAGAAAGAGCATCACAACAACGAACATCTCAACAACGAACATCTCAACAACGTACAGTACAACAACGAACACTACAACAACGAACACCACAACAACGAACACTTCAATAATTAACACTACAACAACGAACAATACAACATTGAACACTTCAACAAAGAACAAACAACAACGAACACTTCAACAACGAACACTACAACAACGTACACCAAAACAAAGAACACCACTACAACGAACTCTACAACAACGAACACCACAACAAAGAAAATTACAACAACGAACACTACAACAACTAACATTACAACAACGAACACCACAACAACGAACATTACAACAACGAACACTACAACAACGAACACCACATCAACGAACATTAGAACAACGAACACTACAACAACGAACGTTATAAGAACGAACTGCACAACAACGGACATTACAACAAGAAACACTAAAACAATGAACAGTACAACAATATACACTACAACAACGAACACTACAACAACAAACACTACAACAACGAACATTACAACAACGAACACTACAACACCGAACACTACAACAACAAACATTACAACAATGAACACTACAACAACGTAGTGTTCGTTGTGAAGACTACAACAACATACACGACAACAACGAACACTACAACAACAAACACTACAACAACGAACATTACAACAATGAACAGTACAACAACGAACACTACAACAACGAACATTACAATAACGAACACTACAACAACTAACATTACAACAACAAACACTACAACAATGAACTTTACAACAACGAGCACTACAACAACGAACATCTTAACAACGAACACTACAACAATGAACACCACAAGAAAGAACATCACAACAACGAACATTTCAACAATGAACATCTCAACAACGAACAGTACAACAACGAACACTACAACAACGAACACCACAATAATGAACACAATGAACACTCCAACAACGAAAATCAGAACAACGAACACTACAACAACGATCACTACAACAACGAACACTACAATAATGAACACTAGATCTCGTTGTTCGTTGAACATCTTAACAACGAACACTACAACAATGAACACCACAAGAAAGAACATCACAACAACGAACATTTCAACAATGAACATCTCAACAACGAACAGTACAACAACGAACACTACAACAACGAACACCACAATAATGAACACAATGAACACTCCAACAACGAAAATCAGAACAACGAACACTACAACAACGATCACTACAACAACGAACACTACAATAATGAACACTACAACAACGAACACCAAGACAACGAACACCACAACAACGAACACTACAACAACGAACATCTCAACAACGAACATCTCAACAACGAACACAACAACAATGAACACAAAAACAGTAACGAACACTACAACAACAAATACTGCAAAAACGAACACTACAACAACGAATATCACAACAACGAACACTACAACAATGAACACCACAACAACGAACATCTCAACGACGAACAACTCAACAACGAACACAACAACAACGAACACCACAACAACGAACACCACAATAACGAACATTTCAACAACGAACACTACAACAACGAACACCACAACAAAGAACATCACAACAACGAACATCTCAACAACGAACATCTCAACAACGAACAGTACAACAACGAACACTACAACAACGAACACTACAACAACAAACACTACAACAACGACCATTACAACAATGAACACTACAACAACGAATACAACAACAACGAACATTACAACAACGAACGCTACAACAACGAACACTACAACAACGAACATTACAACAATGAACACTACAATAACGTAGTGTACGTAGTGAACACTACAACAACATACACTACAACAACGAACACTACAACAACTAACATTACAACAATGAACACTACAACAATGAACATTACAACAATGAACACTTCAAGAACGAACACTACAGCAACGAACATTACAGCAATGAACACTACAACAACGAACATTACAACAATGAACACTGCAAGAACGAACACTACGACAAAGAACATTACAACAATGAACACTACAACAACGAACACCACAATAATGAACATTACAACAACGAAAATCAGAACAACGAACACTACAACTACGAACATCTCTACAACAAACACCACAACAACGAACTTTACAACAACGAACATCTCAACAACGAACTTCTCAACAACGAACACTACAACAATGAACACTACAACAACAAACACCACAACACGAACATCTCAACAACGAACACTACAACAACGAACATCACAACAACGACCATCACAACAATGAACATTTCAACAACGAACACTACAACAACGAACACTAGAACAACGAATATCACAACAACGAACACCACAACAACGAACATCTCAAAAACGAACCTCTCAACAACGAACACTACAACAACGAACACTAGAACAACGAACATCACAACAACGAACACCACAACAACGAACATCTCAACAACGAACATTTTAACAACGAACGTTTCAACAACGAACATCTCAACTACGAACACTACAACAATGAACACTACAACAACGAGCACCACAACAACGAACATCTTAACATCGAACACTACAACAATGAACACCACAAGAAAGAGCATCACAACAACGAACATCTCAACAACGAAAATCTCAACAACGTACAGTACAACAACGAACACTACAACAACGAACACCACAACAACGAACACTTCAATAATTAACACTACAACAACGAACAATACAACATTGAACACTTCAACAAAGAACAAAACAACAACGAACACTTCAACAACGAACACTACAACAACGTACACCAAAACAAAGAACACCACTACAACGAACTCTACAACAACGAACACCACAACAAAGACAATTACAACAACGAACACTACAACAACTAACATTACAACAACGAACACCACAACAACGAACATTACAACAACGAACACTACAACAACGAACACCACATCAACGAACATTAGAACAACGAACACTACAACAACGAACGTTATAAGAACGAACTGCACAACAACGGACATTACAACAAGAAACACTAAAACAATGAACAGCACAACAATATACACTACAACAACGAACACTACAACAACAAACACTACAACAACGAACATTACAACAATGAACACTACAACAACGAACACTACAACAACGAACATTACAACAACGAACACTACAACACCGAACACTACAACAACAAACATTACAACAATGAACACTACAACAACGTAGTGTTCGTTGTGAAGACTACAACAACATACACGACAACAACGAACACTACAACAACAAACACTACAACAACGAACATTACAACAATGAACAGTACAACAACGAACACTACAACAACGAACATTACAATAACGAACACTACAACAAGTAACATTACAACAACAAACACTACAACAATGAACTTTACAACAACGAACATCTCAATAACGAACATCTCAACAACGAACCTCTCAACAACGAACACTACAACAACGAACACTACAACAATGAACACCACAACAACGAACACCACAACAACGAACATCTCAACAACGAACATCTCAACAACGAACGTTTCAACATCTAACATCTCAACTACGAACACTACAACAATGAACACTACAACAACGAGCACTACAACAACGAACATCTTAACAACGAACACTACAACAATGAACACCACAAGAAAGAACATCACAACAACGAACATTTCAACAATGAACATCTCAACAACGAACAGTACAACAACGAACACTACAACAACGAACACCACAATAATGAACACAATGAACACTCCAACAACGAAAATCAGAACAACGAACACTACAACAACGATCACTACAACAACGAACACTACAATAATGAACACTACAACAACGAACACCAAGACAACGAACACCACAACAACGAACACTACAACAACGAACATCTCAACAACGAACATCTCAACAACGAACACAACAACAATGAACACAAAAACAGTAACAAACACTACAACAACGAACACCACTACAACGAACACAACAAACAAAGAACAATACAACAACGAACACTACAACAACGAACACTACAACAACTAACACTACAACAACTAACACTACAACAACTAACACCACAACAACGAACATCTCAAAAACGAACACTACAACAACGAACATTAGAACAACGAACACTACAACATCGAACGTTATAAGAACGAACTGCACAACAACGGACATTACAACAAGAAACACTACAACAACGAACAGTACAACAACATACACTACAACAACGAACACTACAACAACAAACACTACAACAACGAACATTACAACAATGAACACAACAACAACGAACACTACAACAACGAACATTACAACAACGAACACTACAACACCGAACACTACAACAACAAACATTACAACAATGAACACTGCAACAACGTAGTGTTCGTTATGAAGACTACAACAACATACACTACAACAATGAACACTACAACAACAAACACTACAACAACGAACATTACAACAATGAACAATACAACAACGAACACTACAACAACGAACATTACAACAACGAACACTACAACAACTAACATTACAACAATGAACACTATAACAACGAACATTACAACAATGAAACACTGCAATAACGAACACTACAACAACGAACATTACAACAACGAACACTGCAACAACGAACACTGCAACAACGAACATTACAACAACGAACAGTACAACAACGAACACTAAAACAACGAACATTATAACAATGAACACTACAACAACGAACACTACAACAACAAACACCACAACAACGAACACTACAACAACGAACACAACAACAACGAAACACTACAACAATGAACACCACAACAACGAACACTTCAACAACGAACACTACAACAACGAACACTACAACAACGAACACCACAACAACGAACACCACAACAACTAACACCACAACCACGAACATCTCAAAAAACGAGCAATACAACAACGAACACAACAAAAACGAACACTACAACAACAAACACTACATCGACGAATACTACAACAAAGAACACTTCAATAACGAACACCACAAAAACAAACACTAAAACAACGAACACCACAACAACGAACATCTCAACAACGAACAGCATAACAACGAACACAACAACAACGAACACCACACCAACGAACACTGCAACAACGAATACCACAACAATGAACACCACAACAACGAACACTACAAAAACGAACACTACAACAACGAACACTACAACAACGAACACCACAACAACGAACACCACAACAACTAACACCACAACCACGAACATCTCAAAAACGAGCAATACACAAGGAACACAACAAAAACGAACACTACAACAACAAACACTACATCGACGAATACTACAACAAAGAACACTTCAATAACGAACACCACAAAAACAAACACTAAAACAACGAACACCACAACAACGAACATCTCAACAACGAACAGCATAACAACGAACACAACAACAACGAACACCACACCAACGAACACTGCAACAACGAATACCACAACAATGAACACCACAACAACGAACACTACAAAAACGAACACTACAACAACGAACACTACAACAACGAACATTACAACAATGAACACTACAACAACGAACACTTGTTACGGCCCTCTCGGGTCGCAACTGGGTTCTTACTCTGATGTCGTTAGAGGAAGGATATCCGGCCCCAAGCCAGTAGTGGCTTTCAATGGATGTGATCAGTAACGCAAGTAAACTAAAAGGGGAAGGGAAAGAAAGGAAAACACTTAATATAATATAATGACCGCCACCAATAAATAATATATAAAAAGATTACACGGGGGAAGGGGTATAAACACTTATTTACACTGTCGTCTGCTTCTGAAGACTCTGGATCCTCTCAGTGTCAAGCCCTCGGTGCTCTCGTGGCCTCACGACGAATTCTTCGAGAAGCTGAGTCTACCCCGGCCACAGGCCAGCCAAAACACAGGTCCACTGGGGGCACCGCCGTGGAGGCCGTCAACCACAAGTCCAGCAGACTGCTGGCAGGTTCCGGATCAGCAACGCTGTTCAGGCCACTCCACGAGCGATACTAGGGTAGCGCCCTAGTCAGGAGCCTCGTGTGATACCACAGATCACTCTCCTGTCCACAATACCCCAGTGGTTAATCGTCTCCAGCAGTCGGTCCCGGGTACGACAATCCTTCAACTGCCACTTCACTGGCAGGGTTACACCACAGTGTTCCTCCGGGAGGCGACTCACAGCTGCTGCAGCAAAGCACTTGGTATGGGGACGGCTGCCTTGGGTAGACTGACTCAACTTCCTTACAGCAGTCCCAGGTCGACTCTGTAAGCAGACACGTCATCAATACCAGGGACACACTAAAGCACCTTACTTACAGGCTCAGACACAAACGCCCGACGTATCCACTCCATAGATGGCGTTGTTGTCTGAGCACCACCTAACCTGAGGTCAGCAACGGCCGTGTTGTGGGCTGAACAGGACTGGAAACTGGCCCTTGTGGCCAGTACACTTCGCCCTCACCAGGTGTCGTCGTCCTTTTGGAGGGGGTTTCGGGAGCTGACCCACAGATGGCGTGGTCGTCACTGCTCCAGGCCCAGACGCTGGATTCAGGTTCGTAACACCTCCCCACCAAAAAGAATTTGGTTTGGGTTTCTATAAAGAAAAACACAAACCAAATTAGTATGGGAACACAACTCCAAATGGACTCACATGCTTTATAAACTGGAGCGGCGAGGCTGCCTTGTCCACAGAACTGTCCTACTGGGCAATTCCGGCACAATGGGAACTTGCAGATAGAAGGCAATGACCTGCCGGACGTAATCTTGCACCTCTCCACTGCGAGGGGGGGCATCATCTCACATCTCTCGAGTAAGGATCGATATCGACCCGATCTAGGGCGACTCGACACTTCCCTATGTCGTGGCACCGATGATGGCTGGTTACAGACGGCATTTCTGGTGCCGGCCCGGTAGTCCTTCAGGGAGCCAGGAACCTGGAATACAGGGGTCTGATAATTCAGAGTGACAGCGACAGTGGGCAACTCAATACTTACTGCATACGCCTCTACTAGGCTTACACCTAGTTTCAACAGGGCTGCTTGCACACCGAAGATGGCATTCGCTCTGCCACCGTCAGGTCGACCAACGTTCCGTATAACGCTGTATTGAGCCTCAGCAATCACGCGGGGGGTGTCAACCTGCCGGAAACAGTCACTCACATTATCATTTCTCGTACCTCCTGTATCTACCATTACCTTCCAGGTCCCTTCTTCAACTGCAACACTCACTGTGCACGTCTCCAATCCCTGGGACCTCTTCTCGATGTTCAAGGGGGCCATCATCTGTCGGGTCGTCCACTGGGCCTTACTGAGAACACACACAAGAACAAAAAATACCGCTAGGAAACACTTGGTTAATTTAGGGATAAGCTTCCTGAGCCTGTCAAGTCCATAGCCGGCAATATCCACTAGCCTGGTTTGGACCAAAGAGGGCACTAGACCTTTCGAACATACCTCACATACCTCTGACGACTGGGGAATCTCTG
Source organism: Procambarus clarkii (assembly GCF_040958095.1). Classification (NCBI taxonomy): domain Eukaryota; kingdom Metazoa; phylum Arthropoda; class Malacostraca; order Decapoda; family Cambaridae; genus Procambarus; species Procambarus clarkii. The sequence goes on from NC_091182.1 coordinate 44,176,366, forward strand.
GCCGGTTCAATGAACGCTGTACCTTGCCATACCGCAAGTACACATCCGCCTTCGCTCCAGACTCTTTGGTATCCGTGGGTACTTGCACACGAGGCCTCTCTTCTTGCTCAGTTGCTTCTGCCTCCTTAACCGCATGTTCCTCGTCGGGAGAAGAATCAGGAGTCTCTGCTAGAATACTGTCGATCTGCGGGTGAGAGGACAAATTAAACATGTTTAAATCCGGGTCTGTTTGTACCTGGATATTACCACTGCCTGTAGTTACCTCTGACCTTGCTGTTCCGGCCGACTCGTCCACGACCTTGGGAAGATTGATGCTCCAACCTGTCACCAAGTCGTTGGCTAGTACCACGTCAATCCCTGCTATAGGGAGGGTATCGACTACTGCCAACGCACATGTGCCACTGACGTAAGGCGAGTCGAGATGTACTGGCACTAAGGGGGCGATGTACTGCGTCCTAGGAAACCCAACCAGGACAACCTGTTGTCTCCCGTCCACACTTACTCCCTCGGGTAACGAGCTTCTTACGATCAGGGACTGGGCTGCTCCACTATCTCTGAGCACTACAACTGATCTGCCAGTATGATCACACGTTACGTACCCGCTTGAAGTGTGAGGGGCGAACAAACTTGGTCCTTCCTGCGTAGTCGTAGACTGGCTTCCTGCTGGTGATGTCACACAGCTCATCATCATCACTTCCCTACGTGCGCCGCCACCTCTTCTGCCTCGGCACATAGCAGCTACATGCCCTTTCTGCCCACAAGTCCAGCACACCATATTCCTCCTCGGACTCCGGTGTTTCGGACTGCTAGGACTAGTCCTTCGAGGGCTACTTGGGGGCATCTTCTTAGCGCTTTGTGGGACGGGTCTTTCTTCTTCGTCATGAGGTCTGTCAAACCGGCGTTGGTAATTCCTCGGGACGTACTTAGCAGAAGGCCTGTGCGTCAAGATGTATTCCTCAGCCATGGTGGCTGCCGCACTCAAGGTCTCTACTTGCTGTTCCTCTAAGTACGTCTTCAGGTCTCCAGACAACAATCCTTGAAGTCCTCTAACAGTATGAGCTGCTCGAGGTCTTCTTTGGTCTCCACCTTCCGAGAAGCACACCATTCCTGGAAAAGTCGCTCCTTAATGGTGGCGAATTCGGTGAAAGTGTGCTCTGAGGTCTTCTTCAGGTTTCTAAACTTCTGCCTGTAAGCCTCAGGTACCAATGGTACGCCATGAGCACGACCTTCTTCACCTGGTCATAATCGCCAGAGTCATCAAGGGACAACGTGGAGTAGGCGACTTGGGCCTTCCCAGTCAAGACTGACTGTATCATGATGGCCCAATTCTCCCTCGGCCACTCCAAAGAGGCTGCGACTTTCTCGAAGGCCGCGAAGAACTTCGAAACTTCCTTCTCGTTGAACTTCGGGACCATTTTGATGTTTTCTCACCGGATCGAAACTACTGGTGTCCATTGTTTGCCTCCGACCACCTAACCGCAATACTTCTAGTTCATGTTGTCTCTGTCTTTCTTTTTCTTCTCTCTCTCGCTGTTTCTCTTCCCTTTCTCGGTCTTCTCTTTCTCGTTTCTCTTCTCTTTCTCGTTCTTCTTTTTCTCTTTCTCGTTCTTCTCTTTCTCGTTCTCTTCCTCGTTCTTCTCTTTCTCTTTCTCGTTTCTCTTCTCTTTCTCTTTCTGCCTTCCTTTCTTCTAATTCTAAACGCCTCATCTCTAATTCCTTCCTAATCTCTCTCTTTCCATTTCTAATTTCTTATCTTCTCTCTTTCTCGCTTCCTCTTCTCTTTCTTTAGCGATTTCTAGCTTTTCCATTCTATTTCACGATGGATCTCTAGTTCACGCATCTTCACAGTAAGTACACTTATATTTAGTTCACTCTCATCACTTTCGACATCACTGCTCTTACCTTCCTTTTCAGTGGAAGCTATCTCTCACCTTCCTTTATACTAGGAGTCTCGCCTTCCTGTTCTCCTCTGCCTTCAAATGCCGGTGAACCTTGGACAAAATCTCCACACGGGAATCACTGGCACGGATCTTGATCTCCAGGTAGGCGCTCACTAGTACAAGTTCCTGTTTGCTCAGATACTTTAATCTGGCAAGACAGTCCTCTACTGTTCAGAAAAGCCTGCACATCGTCCCAGATCATCGATGGTAGCTTTTTCTGCCATTGTCACAGATGGAAACACTTAACTAGCACTTAACACACCGCTTTCACGTTAGCACTTAACGCACCGAGCACTGTCCACGTCAATATTGCACTTTTATCGCACCAAACACTGCACTTGCCAATATTGCACGTAATTACTTCGGGCACCGCAGTACGCAATATTGCACTTAATCACAGCGAACACTTCGTGCTACAATATTGCACTGAATCACGCCGAGCACCGCACTACTCAATATTGCACTTAATCGCTTAGTCACAGCGAGCACCGCACTGCGCAATATTGCACTTAGACACTCCGAACACCACACAGGACGTATAACGTCCCAATCGTCACACACAGGGGGAATTATTTACAGGGGATTACGCCACTTCACCACCCCTGTCAAACATACTAGACAAGGGGACGGATCCCGCTGGGGATGCCAATTATGTTACGGCCCTCTCGGGTCGCAACTGGGTTCTTACTCTGATGTCAGTTAGAGGAAGGGTATCCGGCCCCAAGCCAGTAGTGGCTTTCAAGGGATGTGATCAGTAACGCAAGTAAAACTAAAGGGGAAGGGAAAGAAAGGCAAAAACTTAATATAATATAATGACCGCCACCAATAAATAGTATATAAAAAGATTACACGGGGGAAGGGGTATAAACACTTATTTACACTGTCGTCTGCTTCTGAAGACTCTGGTTCCTCTCAGTGTCAAGCCCTCGGTGCTCTCGTGGCCTCACGACGAATTCTTCGAGAAGCTGAGTCTACCCCGGCCACAGGCCAGCCAAAACACAGGTCCACTGGGGGCACCGCCGTGGAGGCCGTCAACCACAAGTCCAGCAGACTGCTGGCAGGTTCCGGATCAGCAACGCTGTTCAGGCCACTCCACGAGCGATACTAGGGTAGCGCCCTAGTCAGGAGCCTCGTGTGATACCACAGATCACTCTCCTGTCCACAATACCCCAGTGGTTAATCGTCTCCAGCAGTCGGTCCCGGGTACGACAATCCTTCAACTGCCACTTCACTGGCAGGGTAACACCACAGTGTTCCTCCGGGAGGCGACTCACAGCTGCTGCAGCAAAGCACTTGGTATGGGGACGGCTGCCTTGGGTAGAACTGGCTCAACTTCCCTTACAGCAGTCCCAGGTCGACTCTGTAAGCAGACACGTCATCAATACCAGGGACACACTAAAGCACCTCACTTACAGGCTCCGACACAAACGCCCGACGTATCCACTCCATAGATGGCGTGGTCGTCTGAGCACCACCTCACCAGAGGTCAGCAACGGCAGTGTTGTGGGCTGAACAGGCCTGGAAACTGGCCCTTGTGGCCAGTACACTTCGCCCTCACCAGGTGTCGTCGTCCTTTTGGAGGGGGTTTCGGGAGCTGACCCACAGATGGCGTGGTCGTCACTGCTCCAGGCCCGGATGCTGGATTCGGGTTCGTAACAACACTACAACAACGAACACTACAACAACGAACTTTACAACAACGAACATCTCATCAACGAACATCTCAAGAACGAACCTCTCAACAACGAACACTACAACAACGAACACTAGAACAACGAACATCACAACAACGAACACCACAACAACGAACATCTCAACAACGAACTTTTTAACAACGAACGTTTCAACAACGAACATCTCAACTACGAACACTACAACAACGAGCACCACAACAACGAACATCTTAACATCAAACACTACAACAACGAACACCACAAGAAACAACATCACAACAACGAACTTCTCAACAACGAACAATCTCAACAACGTACAGTACAAACAACGAACACTACAACAACGAACACCACAACAACGAACACTTCAATAATTAACACCACAACAACGAACAATACAACATTGGAACACTTCAACAAAGAACAAAACAACAACGAACACTTCAACAACGAACACTGCAACAAGCGTTACACCAAAACAAAGAAAATTACAACAACGAACACTACAACACTAACATTACAACAACGAACACACAACAACGAACACTACAACAACGAAACTACAACAACGAACACCACATCAACGAACATTAGAACAACGAACACTACAACAACGAACGGTATAAGAACGAATTGCACAACAACGGACATTACAACAAGAAACACTACAACAACAACAGTACAACAACATACACTACAACAACGAACACTACAACAACAAACACTACAACAATGAACATTACAACAATGAACACTACAACAATGAACACTACAACAACGAACATTACAACAACGAACACTACAACACCGAACACTACAACAACAAACATTACAACAATGAACACTACAACAACGTAGTGTTCGTTGTGAAGACTACAACAACATACACTACAACAACGAACACTACAACAACGTAGTGTTCATTGTGAAGACTACAACAACATACACTACAACAACGAACACTACAACAACAAACACTATAACAACGAACATTACAACAATGAACACTGCAATAACGAACACTACAACAACGAACATTACAACAACGAACACTACAACAACGAACATTACAACAACGAACACTACAACAACGAACACTAAAACAACGAACATTATAACAATGAACACTACAACAACGAACACTACAACAACAAACACCACAACAACGAACACTACAACAACGAACACAACAACAACGAACACTACAACAATGAACACCACAACAACGAACACTTCAACAACGAACACTACAAATTCAAACACCACAACAACGAACACTACAAAAACGAACACCACAACAACGAACACTACAACAATGAACACCACAACAACGAACACTTCAACAACGAACACTACAACAACGAACACTACAACAACGAACACCTCAACAACGAACACCACAACAACTAACACCACAACCACGAACATCTCAACAACGAGCAATACAACAACGAACACAACAAAAACGAACACTACAACAACGAACACTACATCGACGAACACTACAACAAAGAACACTTCAATAACGAACACCACAAAAACAAACACTAAAACAACGAACACCACAAAAACAAACACTAAAACAACGAAAACCACAACAACGAACATCTCAACAACGAACAGCATAACAACGAACACAACAACAACGAACACCACACCAACGAACAATGCAACAACGAATACCACAACAATGAACACCACAACAACGAACACTACAAAAACGAACACTACAACAACGAACACTACAACAACGAACATTACAACAATGAACACTACAACAACGAACACTACAACAACGAACACTACAACAACGAACATTACAACAATGAACACTACGACAACGAACACTATAACAACGAACATTACAACAACGAACACTACAATAACTAACATTACAATAATGAACACTACAACAACGAACATTACAACAATGAACACTACAAGAACGAACACTAAAACAACGAACATTACAACTACGAACACTACAACAACGAACTTTACAACAACGAACACTACAACAACGAACATTACTACAACGAACACTACAACAACGTAGTGTACGTAGTGAACAATACAAAAACGTAGTGTACGTAGTGAACTCTACAACAACATACACTACAACAACGAACACTACAACAACAAACACCACAACAACGAACACTACAACAACAAACACCAAAACAACGAACACTTCAACAACGAACACTACAACAACGTACACTACCACAACGAACGCCACAACAACGAACACTAAAACAACGAACACTAAAACAACGAACACTACATCAATGAACATCTCAACAACGAACATCTCAACAACGAACACTACAACAATGAACACTACAACAACGAACACCACAACAACTAACATCTCAACAACGAACACTACAACAACGAACATCACAACAACGACCATCACAAAAACGAACATCTCAACAACGAACATCTCAACAACGAACACTACAACAACGAACACTAGAACAATGAGCACCACAACAACGAACACCACAATAATTAACACTACAACAACGAACACCAGAACAACGAACACCACAACAACGAACACCACAATAATGAACACTACAACAACGAAAATCAGAACAACGAACACTTCAACAACGAACACTACAACAACAAACACTACAACTACGAACATCTTAACAACAAACACCACAACAACGAACTTTACAACAACGAACATCTCAACAATGAACATCTCAACAACGAACCTCTCAACAACGAACACTACAACAACGAACACCACAACAACGAACATCAAAACAACGAACACCACAACAACGAACATCTCAACAACGAACACTACAACTACGAAATCTCAACAACGAACCTCTCAACAAAGAACACTACAACAACGAACACCACAACAACGAACATCACAACAACGAAGACCACAGCAGTGAACATCTCAACAACGAACATCTCAACAATGAACGTCTCAAGAACGAACATCTCAACTACGAACACTACAACAATGAACACTACAACAACGAGCATCACAACAACGAACATCACAACAACGAACATCTCAACAACGAACACCACAATAATGAACACTACAACAACGAAAATCAGAACAACGAACACTACAACAACGAACACTACAACAACGAACACTACAACTACGAAACCCTTAACAACAAACACCACTACAATGAACTTTACAACAACGAACACCACAACAACGAACAATACAACAACGAACACCACAACAACGAACTCCACAACATCGAACTTTACAACAACAGACACCTCAACAACGAACATTACAACAACGAAAATCACAAAAACGACCATTAACACAACGCACACCACAACAACGAACACTACAATAATTAACACTACAACAACGAACAATACAACATTGAACACTACAACAACGAACAAAACAACAACGAACACTTCAACAACGAACACTACAACAACGAACACTCTAACAACAAACACTACAACAATGAACACTACAACAACGAGCATTACAACAATGAACATTACAACAACGATTACTACAACATTGAACTATTGAACTTCAATACAATGAAGTATTGGTGTGACATTATCCAGCTGTTGGACCCTGCCTTTTTGGTGGTGATCCTGGACGGGTCCAGCCTCCCAGGCCAAACCTCAACACATCCAAGCTAACTAAATTTCCTCCATCTCTGATAGTCATCTAACCCCATGATTCTTTACACAGATTAAACCATCTTTTATAGACCTTAGTCGTGTTGCTTGGTGCTTTTCCTGATAGTTTCCTCTGCCCAATAGATATTTCCAGAGGAAAGATGAGTAAGATTATTATTGTTGTGGTGTTAGTGGTGGGATGATGGGAAGATATGCCCAGTGGCAAATGGCGGGGGAATCTTAGAGCAGGAACCAACTGCTCCAGCTGCGGCAGTAGGTGAAGGACTACCAAGAGGACAACACTGGAGTTGGAGGCCAGGCGCGGCAGGTGGCTGTCGATCTCAACCTGCTTCCACCTCTGCCCACTTGTGACCCCTCACTCCTACAGGATCAACGGCTAGACTCCCTCCTGGACCACCTGCCTCTAGTGGGCACACACCGGCGGCAACAACACACGCATGCAGGTGGAGGGACTCAAGGCCTTCCTGCTGCAGGTGGGAGAGGAGCCCAAGACCCAGCCTCCCGAAGGATGGTTCAACTGGAAAATAGCAGTGATTTTCGTCTCCGTCCTTCTTTATCTCTGCCTTAACAGTTTGTCAGGCGTACACTCTACGCCCACTCTAGTAGGGAGTACTACTTCCACGGAGCTAAATCTCTCTCCCACAAAGCCTGATCACACACCCTCACATACCGTGTAAACCCAAAAACAGACCGGTACAACACCCAAAACAACAACAACACCCACAACTACAACATCAACAGGATCAACAACAACAATATCAGCAACAAAAACATCAACAACAACAACATCAACACCCAAGTCAACAACAACAACAACAACATCAATACCCAAGTCAACAACAACAACAACATCAACACCCAAGTCAACAACAACAACAACATCAACACCCAAGTCAACAACAACAACATCAACACCCAAGTCAACAACAACAACAACAACAAGGACAAACAAAGGCTAAAACCAAACGATTAGGTCGTGGATAACCTGCCCCAGAAAGTTTTAGGGTGCAATTATTGGCCTTAAAGGAAAAAGAATCTAAGATCTTGAGGTCCAATTCAACGTATTTATCTCGCTCAATTGGTGTGAAGGGAGAGCAGAGATCTATGGGTATGATGCGGCAAACATCGAGAGGTGCGAAGACGCCCTCCTCCAGATAATGAAGAGTGGCGCAAAATGAGACTAGGCCTACCTCGGACAACGGGAGTGGTAGTCCCGTTGTTGACAGCGGGAGTGGTAGTCCCGTTTTTGACAGCGGGAGTGGTAGCGACGCTACGTGTCCTGTTGTTGGCAACGGGAGTGGTGTGTGTGTGTGTGTACACCTTGTTGTACTTGCGGGGGTTGAACTCTGGCACTTTGGTCCCGCCTCATAACTGTCAATCAACTGGTGTACAGATTCCTAAGCCTACTGGGCTCTATCATATCTACATTTGAAACTGTGTATAGAGTCAGCCTCCACCACATCACTGTCTAATGCATTCCACCTGTTAACTACTCTGACACTGAAATAGTTCTTTCTAACGTCCCTGTGGCTCATTTGGGTACTCGATCTCCACCTGTGTCCCCTTGTTCGCATACCACCCGTTTTAAACTTTTTATCCTTAACTACCCTACCAATTCCTCACAGAATTTTGTAGGTAGTGATCATGTCTTCCCATACTCTTCTGTCTTCCAGTGTCGTGAGGTGCATTTTACGCAGCCTTTCCTCGTAACTAATGCCTCTTAGTTTTGGGACTAGTCTAGTGGCATACCACTTAACTTTTTCAAGCTTCGTCTTGTGCTTGACAAGGCTCTATGCTGGGGCCGTATACTCCAGTCTTACATATGCCGTATACAAGATTCTGAATGATTCCTTACACAGGTTCCTGAAGGTTGTTCTGATGTTAGCCAGCCACTCATGTGCCGCAGATGTAATTCTTTTTATGTGGGCTTCAGAAGACAATTTTGGTGTGATATTAACTATATCTTTCTCTCTGTGCGTTTCAGGAAGTACTTCATCTCATATTCTGTGACTGGTGTCTGGCCACCTGTTTCCACCGCCTTGTTTGTGAACTTATCTATTTGTACTCACGTATTTGTGCCTGCAGGATCGAGCATTGACTCTTGAATCCCGCCTTTCGAGCCGGTTTCCTACAGCAATGACTCCGGTCCTATTTCCCTGTCATATCTAGTTTTAAAATTATGAATAGAATTTGCTTCCACAAAATGCTCCTTAAGATCATTCCATTTTTCCACTACTCTCACACTAAAAGGAAACTTCCTAACATCTCTGTGACTCATCTGAGTTTCCAGCTTCCACCCATGTCCCCCCTCGTTCTATTACTATTTTCTGTGGACATTTCGTCTATTTCTACTCTGTCAATTCCCTTCAGAATTTTATTTATTAATATCATATCCCCCTTCCTTCTTTTTTCTAGTGTCGTAAGGCTCAGTTCCTTCAGGCGCTCTTCATATCCCATCCCTCGTAACGCAGGAATGAGTCTCGTTGCAAACTTCTGAACCTTTTCCCGTTGCCTTATGTGTTTCTTCTGGTGGGTACTCCATGATGGCGACATACTCTAAGACTGACTTCACGTCGGCAGTGTAAAGCGCCCTAAATGCCTCCTTAATTAGGTTTCTGAATGATGATCTTTCTTTTGCCAGAGTAGAGTACACTGCTGTTGATATCCTATTTATATGTACCTCAGGAGTTAGGTTAGGTGTTACGTCCACACCCTGGTCCCTTTCTCGAGTCGTCACAGGTAGGCAGTTCTCCTTCAATGTATACTGTCCCTTTTGGTCTCCTATCACCTTATCCCATTTTCATAACTTTACATTTGCTCGTATTGAACTCCAGTTGCCATTTCTCTGACTATCTCTGCTACCTGTTCAAGTCCTCTTGGAGGATCCTACAATCCTCATCTGTCACAACTCTTGTCATCAACTTTGGGTCATCCGCGAACATCAACATGTAGGATTCTACTCCTGAAAACATGTCATTAATGTATATTAAAAATAGAATTGGTCCCAGCACCGATCCTTGAGGTTCGCTTCTTCCAACCGTTGGAACTACTCCGTCAGTCGATTTATGTGTTGTTTCCAGCTATCGGCGTACACCACTATATCGTCTATGTACACGGCGCAGCCTTCCATCCGTCTTAGCACTTCGTTCATCATCCTCTGAAAACAATTTCCGCTGTTCTTCATACCAAACGGAAGCACTTTGCACTGGTACAATCCGTCTGGAGTAGCAAACGCTGACATCTTTCTCGCACTCGGAGACAAAGGGATTTGATAATATCCTTTCAGCAGATCGACCTTGATGACAAACCATGCGTTTCCCACTTGGTCGATGCAATCACTTATTTGGGGCATCGGGTGAGAATCCGACACGGTTATAGAATTCACTTTGCAATAGTCGGTGCAAAAACGATATGATCCGTCACTCTTCTTGACCAGCACACAGGGCGAGCTCCACTCACTGTTGCTGGGCTCAGCGAGATCATTCGCTAGCAGATATTCCACCTCCTGTCGCATAATCTTCCTCTTCTCAAGACTCACCCGATAAGTAATCTGCTTCATTAGCATTCCTTTGCACACATCCACCTCGTGCACCACACTCATGTGCCGTCGGGGCACATCTGTAAAGAGTGACTTGTTCCTTCTTATCAGGGTCACTAGATCTCTCCTTTTCCCATTATCCAGATGAAGCAGCCTCTCTTCTGGATGTATCAAACTTTCCGTATTTGACAGGCGCGTACCATCGGCACGGGTCCACTTTCCTTCCTCTGCTGGCAACACTTGGCTCATCTCCATACACAGAACCAATTTCCCTTCTTGCGACTGTGTTTCACACCGTCACTCTCGCACTCTCTTGCTCCTCTGGGAAGTATGGCTTCAAACGGTTGATATGACATACCTGTGTCTTGCGGGGCGATTCGACTTGCTGATCTCATAACTTACAGGACCCACACGCCGAATAACCGAGTATGGACCACCAATTCGTGATTCCGTGACTCTACCTATCCCAGGTAGCAACATCATCACTCTGGCTTCTGCCTCGAACTCCCTTGAGACAGCCTTCTTGTCGTACCAGATCAGCATCTTCTCTTGCACTGTCTTCAGGCGTTCAGCAGCCAATTCCTTTGCCGTTTCCAATCGTTCATGGAATCTCTGCACATACTCTTCCACTGTCCCTAACGTCTTCTCCACCGTCAACTGCTCCTTCAGCATCAATAACGGGCTCCTTACTTCGTGCCCAAACACCAGTTGGAATGGAGAGAATCCCAGAGACTCAACTATAGCATCTTTGATTGCAAACAGGGCTGGATATACAGCCTCATCCCATTCTGCTCCCTGTTCTGCAAAATACACTCTCAAGATGGTCTTCAGAGTGGAGTGAAACCTCTCAATCGCTCCCTGCGATTGCGGTCTATAAGGTGACGATCGTAGTTGGGCTCTTCCTCAGCTCGCAATAGCCTGCCAAAACCACCTCGTCTGGAAAACCCTTCCACAGTCGGACTGGATCTCCTTGGGCTCACCTACCCAAGCAAGGAACCGCTGAAGGTGTCCCATGACGCATCTCGATGTCATTTTCCGCACTGGGATCGCCTCTGGAAATCTCGTTGAAGCACACATGATGGTCAATAAGTAATTATTTCCCTTTCTTGTCCTAGGCAAGGGTCCCACAACGTCGATTATTAGGCGTTCAAACGCCTAATAATCAAACACCAAAAGGAACTGGAACCAAAGGCGCTTTCGGGATGGCAGGGACGTTCTTCCCCGCCCTCTGGCACGGTAAACACGTCTTGCAAATTCGTCTTACATCCGCGTCCATGCCCGGCTAATAAAAATGTTCCCAAAGCCTGCTTAAGGTCTTAGTTACTCCCAAGTGACCCGCGGGATCCACTGAGTGTGCAAGCTTCAGTACCGCGTTTCTGTACCGCGCCGACGCCACCACCTGATGCCTCACTCTCAGCATACTATCACCCACTTATTCCCTTACCAGTCTCCACTGCCTCATTAGCCCTCCCTTCTCCACGAAGAAGTGAGTCGGTGACTCGGGTCCGGCGAGACCTTCCGCCTCCCGTACCAACTCGGGAAACTCTTCCTTTTGCAGCTCACCTAGACGGGTACGGTCAATACCTAGAGGACTGGTGAGAGTAACTTGGACACTCCTATCCAACCCTTCCTCACCTGTCGCTTGTCTTCTGGCCTCCTCTCAGAACAAATGATCGAGCCCCAGATCACCCTGCATGTTCTCTTCGGCGTGACTGGATCCGCTCACATCATCTTCCCTGACGTCTCGTCCCGACGTCACCGCGCATACCGGAAATGCCACTCTCGCAATTTCCGTTTCGCCGCTGCTGGCGCCCGTCCTGCTGCTCTGTCGATAGGGCTCTATACACTCCTCACCCTTAATCAAATTCGAGAGAACACATTCCCCACAGAAGTCATTCCCTAGGATCGCCTGAGCTTCCATCCTGGGCAGTAAAGCACAGACCCCTACCACGAGAGTCTGACAACCATAGTCTGAATTAGGAGTCGCCTTATGAAGGGGCATCCTCACTTGTCTCCCCAACGTCCTTATCAGGGCCTCCCCTGTACTGGAACTTCGGTAGTCCTCGAGGAATAGGAATTCACTAACAATGGTGAAGTCGGATCCCGTGTCCCTCAGCATCCTCGCTGGAACAGGCTCAGCTCCTCTTATCTTCACCGTCCCCTCACACACAAAGGGGTGAATCCTCTTCTCCCTCATCACCGGCATATCACCTGAGTTATTATTGGCTTCTTCGCTTCCTATCCTCGTGAAAGCCAGGTTCCCACCGTGCCTGGGGCGACCGCACTCCCTTGCAAAGTGTCCTCATCCCACACAGTTGTAACACCGAACGCCTCTCCTGGGCGACCCTCTACCAGTCACCCTGGTAGCACCAACGGTAGAGATTCCCTGGGTCCTCCTAGGACCCCGTTGTCGGTTCCCGGGCAGCAGCACTCGCTCCCGAGCTAGGTCCACTGCTCACAGTTTGGGGCTTCCTCCCCGCATCCCTTGAGCTCTTGAACCGGGATACGTCATCGGGCACACTACTCTTGAGAGAGTCCCCACCCGTCCTCGCTCCTCCTGAACTCCTAAAGTTCCCTCCCGACCTGGGGTAAGGCGAGTGTCTTTGAGGCCCCTCCATCCTGAGATGTAGTGCCTCCTCCAGCATGTTGGCTCGGTCTGCTGCAGCCTTCAGGTCCTTAATACCTGCTTCTCTCACCCTTACGCTCAACTCAGGATGGAGCACTGACATAAAATTCTCCATCACTATCAGTCGTTTGATCTCATCCACCGACTCTGCTTCCTCTGCCTTCAACCAACGTAGGAATTTCCGTTCCATATCCCTGGCGGTCTCGGCGTAAGACATTCCCGACGCTCTCGTACAGTCTCTGAACAGCTTCCGGTACATCTCAGGAGTCATCCGGAACGAGTGGAGCACCGCATTCTTAATTGCGTCGTAACTAGCACACTCCTCTAGGTCCAGCATGTTGTAAGCTTCCCGGGCCTCACCGGTAAACCTGCCCCGGACCAGAGCAGCCCAATCATCTTCCGGCCACTCCTTCTGAGTCACTATCCGTTCGAAGTGTTCGAAGAACGCCTCAGCTTCTTGAGGTTCGAACGTAGGTAAGTCACGTTCCATTATCTTGAGGTCATCCAACTGTGCAGGTAGTGAGGGCAATCCACGCTTAACGCGATGCAATTCGACTTCTTTCTTTGCCTTTATCTCCTCTAGTCGAAGTTGTCTTTCTCTCCTTCTCGCCGCAGCCGAGCTTCACGCTCCTCTCTCTGCAGCCGAGCTTCACGCTCACGCTCCTCTCGCTTCAGCCGAGCTTCTCGTTCCTCTCGCTGCAGCCGAGCTTCACGTTCCTCTCGCTACAGTCGAGCTTCACGTTTGTTACGGCCCTCTCGGGATGCAACGGGGTTCTTACTCTGATGTTGTTAGAGGAAGTTGTATCCGGCCCCAAGCCAGTAGTGGCTTTCAAGGGATGTGATCCGTGACGCAAGTAACTTAAAGGGGAAGGGAAATAAAGGCAAGAACTTAATATAATATATTGACCACCACCAATAAATAATATATAAAAAGATTACACGGGGGGAGGGGTATTAACACTGTACACAAACGTCTTCTCCTAAAGACTCTGGATCCAAGCTCTCGGTGCTAAGTCTTCGGTGCTTTCGTGGCCTCACAACGAATCCTTTGAGAAGCTGAGCCTACCCTGGCCACAGGTCAGCCAAAACACAGGTCCACTGGGGGCACCGCCGTGGAGGCCGTCAACCACAAGTCCAGCAGGTCTGCTGGCAGGTTCCGGATCAGCAACGCTGGTCAGGCCACTCCACGGGCGATATTAGGGTAACGCCCTAGACAGGAGCCTCGTGTGATACCACAAATCACTCTCCTGTCCTCAATACCCCAGTGGATAATCGTCTCCAGCAGTCGGTCCCGGGTAATCCTTCTACTGCCACTCCACTGGCAGGGTAACACCACAGTGTTCTTCCGGGGGACGACTTCACAGCTGCTGCAGTAGAGCACAAGATCTGGAGACGGCTGCCTTGGGTAGACTGACTCAACTTCCATCACAGCAGTCCCAGGTCGACTCTGTAAGCAGACACGTCATCAATAACAGAGACACACTACAGCACCCCACTTACAGGCTCAGACACAAACGCCCGACATATCCACTCCATAGATGGCGTTGTTGTCTGAGCACCACCTCACCAGAGGTCAGCAGCGGCTGTGTTGAGCGCTGAACGGGACTGGAAACTGGCCCTCGTAGCCAGTACACGTCGTCCTCACCAGGTGTCGTCGTCCATTTGGTGGGGGTTTCGGGAGCTGACCCACAGATGGCGCGGTCGTCACTGCTCCGTGCTCGGACGCTGGATCCGGGTTCGTAACACCTCTCCACCAAAAAGAATTTGGTTTGGGGTTCTATAAAAAGAGACACAAACCAAATTAGTACGGCGACACATCTCCAAATGGACTCACAATTACTGTAAACTGGCACGGCGAGGCTGTCTCGTCCACAGAACTGTACTAAGGAGAAACCCTGGCACAAAGGGAACTTGAAAATGGCAGGCGATGACCTGCCTGACGTAATTTTCCACATCTCCACTGCGATGTCAAGCAGGGGCATCATCTCACATCTCTCAAGTAAGGATCGGTGTGGACACGATCTGGGGCGACTCGACACTTCCCTATGTCGTGGCACCGATGATGGCTGGACACAGACGGCATTTCTGGTACCGATCCGGCGGTCCTTCAGGGAGTCGGGCACCTGGAATACAGGGGTCTGATAATTCAGAGTGACAGCGACAGCGGGTAAAACAGTACTTACAGCATACTCTACTAGGTCCACACCTAGTCCCAACGGGGCTGTTCGTACGTCGAAGATGGCATTCGCTCTGCCACCGTCAGGTCGACCAACGTTCCACATAACGCTGCATTGAGGCTCAGCTATCACGCGGGGGGTGTCAACCTGTCGGAAACAGTCACTCATATTATCGTATCGCGTACCTCCTGTATCAACCATTACCTTCCAGGTCCCTTCTTCGACTGCAACACGCATAGTGCACGTCTCTAATCCCTGGGATCTGATGTTCAAGGGAGCCATCATCCTTCGGGTCGTCCACTGATCCTTACTGAGAACACACACGAGAATCAAACAAAATATCGCTAAGAAACATGGGGCCAATTGAGGGATAAGCTTCCCGAGCCTGTCATGTCCATAACCGGCTATATCCACTAGCCTGGTTTGGACCAAAGAGGGCACTAGACCTTTCGAACACACCTCACATACCTCTGACGTCTGGGGAATCTCTGGCCGGTTCAATGAACGCTGTACAATGCCATACCGCAAGTACACATCCGCCTTCGCTCCAGACACGTTGGTATCCGTGGGTGCCTGCACACAAGGCCTCGCTTCTTGCTCAGGTACTTCTGCCATCGTAACCTCATGTTCCTTGTCGAGAGAAAAAATCAGGAGACACTGCTAGAACGTTCTCAATTTGTAGGCCAGGAGACACTGCTAGAACGTTCTCAATTTGTAGGCGAGAGGACAAATTAAATCTGTTTGAATCCGGGTCTGCCTTTACCTGGATATTACCACGGCCCGTCGTTACCTCAGACCTTGCTGTTCTGACTGACTCGTCCGCGACCTTGGGAAGATTGATGCTCCAATCTGTCACCAAGTCGTTGGCTAGTACCACGTCAATCCCAGCCACAGGGAGGGTATCGACTACTGCCAACGCACATGTGCCGCTGAAGTAAGGCGAGTCGAGATGTACTGGCACTAAGGGGGCGATATACTGCGTCCTAGGAAACCCAACCAGGACAACCTGTTGTCTCCCGTCCACACTTACTCCCTCGGGTAACGAGCTCTTCACGATCAGGGACTGGGCTGCTCCACTATCTCTGAGCACTACAACTGATCTACCAGTATGATCACTCGATACATACCCGCCTGAAGTGTGAGGGGAAAACAATCTGGGTTCTTCCTGCGTAGTCGTAGACTGGTTTCCTGCTGGTGATGTTCCACAGCTCATCAACATCACCTCCCTTCGTGCGCCGCCACCTCTTCTGCCTCGGCACATAGCAGCTACATGCCCTTTCTGCCCACAAGTCCAGCACACCACATTCCTCCTCGGACTCCGGTGTTTAGGACTGTTAGGACTAGTCCTTCGAGGGCTACTTGGGGGCGTCTTCTTAGCGCTTTGTGGGACGGGGGTCTCCTCTTCGTCCTGAGGTTTGTCAAACCGGCGTTGGTAATGCCTTGGGACGTACTTAGCAGACGGCTTATGAGTCAGGATATATTCCTCAGCCATTGTGGCTGCCGCACTCAAGGTCTCTACTTGCTGTTCCTCTAAGTACGTCTTCAGGTCTCCAGACAAACAATCCTTGAAGTCCTCTAGCAGTATAAGCTGCTCGAGGTCTTCTTTGGTCTCCACCTTCCGAGAGGCACACCATTCCTGGAAAAGTCGCTCCTTGATGGTGGCGAATTCGGTGAAAGTGTGCTCTGAGGTCTTCTTCAGGTTCCTAAACTTCTGCCTGTACGCCTCCGGTACCAATTGGTACGCCATGAGCACCACTTTCTTCACCCTGTCGTAATCGCCGGAGTCGTCAAGGGATAATGTGGAGTAAGCGACTTGGGCCTTCCCAGTCAAGACTGACTGTATCATGATGGCCCAATTCTCCCTTGGCCACTCCAAAGAGGCAGCGACTTTCTTGAAGGCTGCAAAGAACTTCGAAACTTCCCTCTCGTTGAATTTTGGGACCATTTTTATGTTCCTTACCGGATCGAAACCGCTGGTGTCCGTTGTTGGCCTCCGACCACCGCCTAATCGCAATACTTCTAGTTCATGTTGTCTCTGTCTTTCTTTTTCTTCTCTCTCTCGCTGTTTCTCTTCCCTTTCTCGCTCTTCTCTCTCTCTTTCTCGTTCTTCTCTTTCTCTTTCTCGTTCTTCCCTTTCTCTTTCTCGTTTCTCTTCTCTTTCTCGTTCTTCTCTTTCTCGTTTCTCTTCTCTTTCTCGTTCTTCTTTCCTTTCTTCTAATTCTAAACGTCTCATCGCCAATTCTTTATCTTTTAATTCTCGTTCTAATTCTAACTTCTTCCACTCTATCTCGCGATTTATCTCTAGGGCACGCATTTTGACTGTAAGAAAGCTAATATTAAGCTCACCTGCATCACTGCCAATGTCACTGACCTTATCTTCCTTTTCCGTGGAAGCTATTTCCTCACCTTCCTTTGTACTAGGAGCCTCGCCTTCCTGTTTCTCTTCTGCCTTCAAGTGTCGGTGAACCTTGGACAAGATCTCCACACGGGAATCACTGGCACGGATCTTGATCTCCAGGTAGGCGCTCACTAGTACAAGCTCTGGTTTGCTCAGATATTTTAATTTGGCAAGACAGTCCTCTCTGTTCAGAAAAGCCTGAACATCGTCCAGATCATCGATGGTAGCTTTTTCTGCCATTGTCACAGATGGAACACTTAACTAGCACTTAACACACCGCTTTCACGTTAGCACTTAACGCACCGAGCACTGTTCTATGCCAATATTGCACTTTATCGCACCTGGCACCTCACTTGCCAATATTGCACGTAATTACTTCGGGCACCGCACTACCCAATATTGCACTGACTCACAGCGAACACTTCGCTCTACAATATTGCACTTAATCACGACGAGCACCGCACTACACTATATTGCACTTAATCGCTTAATCACAGCGAGCACCGCACTGCACAATATCGCACTTAGTCACTCTTGAGCACCGCACAGGACGTATAACGTCCCAATCGTCACACACAGGGGGAATTATGTACAGGGATTACGCCACGACACCACCCCTGTCAAACATACTTAACAAGGGGTCGGATCCCGCTGGGGATGCCAATTATGTTACGGCTCTCTCGGGACGCAACGGGGTTCTTACTCTGATGTTGTTAGAGGAAGTTGTATCCGGCCCCAAGCCAGTAGTGGCTTTCAAGGGATGTGATCCGTGACGCAAGTAACTTAAAGGGGAAGGGAAATAAAGGCAAGAACTTAATATAATATATTGACCACCACCAATAAATAATATATAAAAAGATTACACGGGGGGAGGGGTATTAACACTGTACACAAACGTCTTCTCCTGAAGACTCTGGATCCAAGCTCTCGGTGCTAAGTCTTCGGTGCTTTCGTGGCCTCACAACGAATCCTTTGAGAAGCTGAGCCTACCCTGGCCACAGGTCAGCCAAAACACAGGTCCACTGGGGGCACCGCCGTGGAGGCCGTCAACCACAAGTCCAGCAGGTCTGCTGGCAGGTTCCGGATCAGCAACGCTGGTCAGGCCACTCCACGGGCGATATTAGGGTAACGCCCTAGACAGGAGCCTCGTGTGATACCACAAATCACTCTCCTGTCCTCAATACCCCAGTGGATAATCGTCTCCAGCAGTCGGTCCCGGGTAATCCTTCTACTGCCACTCCACTGGCAGGGTAACACCACAGTGTTCTTCCGGGGGACGACTTCACAGCTGCTGCAGTAGAGCACAAGATATGGAGACGGCTGCCTTGGGTAGACTGACTCAACTTCCATCACAGCAGTCCCAGGTCGACTCTGTAAGCAGACACGTCATCAATAACAGAGACACTACAGCACCCCACTTACAGGCTCAGACACAAACGCCCGACATATCCACTCCATAGATGGCGTTGTTGTCTGAGCACCACCTCACCAGAGGTCAGCAGCGGCTGTGTTGAGCGCTGAACGGGACTGGAAACTGGCCCTCGTAGCCAGTACACGTCGTCCTCACCAGGTGTCGTCGTCCATTTGGTGGGGGTTTCGGGAGCTGACCCACAGATGGCGTGGTCGTCACTGCTCCGTGCTCGGACGCTAGATCCGGGTTCGTAACAACGTTCCTCTCGCTGCAACCGAGCTTCACGTTCCTCTCGCTGAAGCCGAGCTTCATGCTCGTCCTCCACTCGCTGCATTTGCGATTCTCTCTCCTCTCGTCGCAGTTGGGCTTCCAGTTGCATCTTCATTACTCCCAGTTGCAGGCTCCTCTTACTACTGCTCGACCCTCCACTGCTCCCACGTTCACTGTGAGTCCTCCCCACACTGGTAGGTGCTTGGGATGGCTCTAGTTGGGACGGTTCACCTTGGGATGGCCCTTCTTGGGACGGCTCTTCCCCTGTTGTCACTTCTCGAGCTGTGAGTTGTGCCATTATTTCTAGCCTACGCTCCGCCACCTTAGTCGTCCTCAATCGGATCCCCAAGTGGCCTGCCACTTGTTGGAGCTGGGCTTTGGTATACTCCTTCAAAATTTTCTCATCCCTCGTATCCATAAATTTCTTTATTTTATCCTCCACCATCTCTATGTTATCGAGCATACACGACAGCACAGACAAGTTAGTAGGTACTAATTTCACAGTTTCATTCCCTTAGCTGGTTGGGTAACAGTATCACTGAATTCACTGGCAACACTGTATTCGTACCCTGGCAACACTGTCTTGATTAATGCATCCTGGCGAGGTCGCGAGTTCTTGTCATGGGGGTGGGCTGGGGCTCCACTAGCAATCAGCTGCTAGGGGCTCAGAAGGCAGAATACTCAGCCCCCTGAGTCTTGCCTGCCAGACAAAAAGGTTGCAGGAATTCTTTTCCCGCTTCCTTCCCTATCTTCTTTTAACACGGTCGCCAGCTAGGTTAGTATATCTGCAGCCCAGCGATGCAGTTCAGTGGGTGTATTCTATACTGTTTATTGCCAGAGTGTTGCTACTCCTGTAGATCTGCCACTGGACTGTCAGCCTAAGGCACTCTCCCACAAAAGTCTGTGTGGCTTTAACTCTCTCCAGCCACTACGTTGCTTGTTACCACAATGTTGCCACCATTCCGGCTCCGATACTGGTCGGATGGCCTAGGATATACTTTTATATAAGTCTGTGCTGTTTTACCACTCTCCAGACGATAAGAGCTTCTATAGAAAACGTGATGTTCCCTAGGTGGTACTATGATAACCTTCGTGTATGCTTATAGAGAATATTATATTGGAGGCACACCTAAACACGATGATAAAATGTGTGAATTTACTGACACAAATTACATGATCACACATACAATCAGTCAATACAGTAAATGAAAAAAATGAAAATAATAAATCAGGAGATCGACAGCAACTCTTCTTTCACGACCTCCAACACCTCCTTCAACTGGGCAGATTAGAAAGGAGTCACACACTCTCTCACAGAAGGGCCTCTTCGTCCAAGTTGGCACCTCCTCTGTTGGGATTGAGTACTACAAATGTTGGAGGTAGCATGTTTGGAGCAGTTGCTCTTTTGTTTATGATCTTGTTAATAATATTTCATGTACCTGATAATGTTTTTGTTGTTGTTACTGGCGGATAATAAAATGATGTGGACGAAAATTGTTTGTCTGACCAAAACCATAACAGTGGCGACGAGAATTAAACATCACTGGCAGAGAGCCTGGGTACGAGACGTGGTGTGAGGATCAAGACAGTGCAGGGTACGTCGTGTGGACGAGTGGACGCTTCGCATATAACAGTGGAGTGTGCTACACCGTGGCCATGGCTACCATGTCAATGGAGCCGTTAAACACTGCCAAGATCTCGTTGGACCTGTGGCTCAGCCTGCTGGAAGCAAACTTTCAGTACCGGGAGATTAAGGAGGACACCACCAAGAAAGCGGTACTCTTAGTTTCACTGGGTTCTGAAGCATATAGTGTTCTCGGAAATTTGTGTGCACCTGAGCTACCGCACACGAGGACCTATGTAGACTTGATTGCTTTGCTTAAACGTCAGTATGTGGTGAAACCATCATATCACAGGAGTTTGATGGATTTCCAGAAGAGGACGAAAAATCAGCAGGAATCCGTACAGGATTTATTTGCGGAATTGAAGGCTTTGGCTAACCACTGCAACTTTGGAGCACAGTTGGACGGCAGGGTTAGGGACCAGTTGTTCATGGCAGTGGAAAAGGAGAATTATTTCCCTAACCTGGTGGCAGAAAATTTGGATCTACAATCGATGACTTCATGGACAGTGCTCGAGAAGATATTGAATCTGGAAAGGGCTTTTGGAAGTAAGACTTCTACTCAGGAAATTATGGTCGTACAGAGCCAGACCAGATGTACACACTGTGGATACAAGCACATAAGTAGCAAGTGCAAGTTTCGTGCATATATATGCAACTTTTGTAACAAGGAAGGACACTTGCAGAGAGTGTGTAGGGAATATCTGAACAGGAACAAAAAGGCCTGGGAGAGGAGACGACCAGGGAATGCAGGAAGAAGAGGTAGTGGTACTGTGGTCAAGGCAGTAGAGGAAGGTAACCTGTCTGAAGAAGCTGCAGGTGAGGAAAACCGACTATATTCGGTGAAAGAAAAGGTATGTTCAGTGAAGTCACAAGTGGTGAATTTTGTAATTAATGGGAAGTTAGTTCCCTTGGAACTGGACACTTGTGCTGCAGTGTCAACATTGTCTAGAGATTGTGCAGATACCTTGCAATTGAATGTAAAACCAGGTAAAAAATCTTTAAGTGCTTATGATAATGTACCGATTAAGGTCTATGGCAAGGTGTCGGCAAAACTAGGTTATAATGGAAAAGAAATTGTCCAGGATTTTTATGTAGTGGATTCACATAATCCTAGCCTATGTGGTAAGGATCTCATGGAAAAAGTGGGAATTTTCTTGGCGGGCCTAGATGAATTGTCGATAGTTAAAACAATTAAAACTGCCGAACAAATGTTAGACAAATATTCAGTGGAGGCAGATAAGCCAATTAATAGCATGGTGGCAAAAATTCACCTGAAAAGTGGGGCTTCACCAAAATTTTTCAAGGCAAGAACGGTGCCGTTTCATTACAAGCAATTGGTAGAATCAGCCCTGGCAAAGCATGTGGCAGAAGGCATCTTAGAGCCAATTACACATAGTGGGCAGCCCCAATTGTACCAGTGTTGAAGGCAGATCGGAAATCCTTGAGAATCTGTGCAGACTTCAAAGAACTGAACAACCGCATACACTGTGAGAAGTACCCTTTACCTACGATAGATGAGTTGTTGTCAGTGGTCTGCAAGGGAGCAATTTTTTCTAAGATTGACCTGAAAGATGCTTACTTGTAAATTCCTGTAGAGGAGGAGAGCCGAAATTGTTAGTGATTAATACCCACAAGGGGTTATTTAAGTATAAAAGACTTCCTTTTGGACTCTCCTCGTCTCCAGCAATTTTTCAGAGATTCATGTCCCAGTTGTTAATTAACATTGAAGGTGTGGCTAGTTTTTTAGATGACATTATTGTATGTGGGGAGAATGAGGAAGTGCATGATGCTAGATTAGAACAAATTTTGAATCTTTTGCAAAAGCACAATGTGAAGATTAATAAGGGAAAAATAACGTTGAAGACCAAGGCCATTGAATATCTGGGGTACCATATTTCAGGTAAGGGCTTTACTCCTTCTCACAAAAATGTAGCTGCTATAATAGATGCCCCAGCCTCAACATCAGTTGGGGAAGTACAGTCTTTTGTTGGGATGGTTACACATTTTTGTAAGTTCGTGAAGAACTTTTCAACAAAATTAGCACCCTTGCATGAATTGTTGAAAAAAGGGGCTAGATTTAAGTGGGCAGCAAGAGAGGAAAATGCATTCAGGAATATTAAGCAGGAATTGATCAATTCTCCAGTGCTCACTAATTTTACAGGTAGACTCCCATTAAAACTGGAGGTAGATGCTTCCCCAGTAGGAGTGGGTTGTGTATTATTACAGGAAGTAGATGGTCAGGATAAAGTAGTATATTTTGCTAGCAAGAAATTATCTCCTGCGGAACAGAATTATTCTCAGTTAGATAAAGAAGCCTTAGCTTTGGTATATGCTGTAAAAATACTGAGGTATTTTCTGCTGGGGAGGAAATTTCTTGCTAGAACAGATCATAAACCCCTGCTAGGATTGTTTGGCAAAGGTAAGCAGATTCCAGTTAATGCCAATGCTAGAATTCAAAGATGGGCATTACTACTCTCTCAGTTTGAGTATGATTTAGAGTTTAAGCCAGGCAAGGATAATGTAGTAGCTGATGCATTAAGTAGATTGCCTGTGACAGAAGAATTAAATTCCAGTACTCCAGTGGAGAATGTTAACCTGGTGGAATCTATGTCTTTTGAGGATATTTCATTCCAGACTATTAGGAAGGCAACTGGTAGAGATCCTAAATTAAGTCTGTTGTTGAAAAATGTCAAATATGGTTGGAATGATAATTTGTTATTGTCAGAGTATGCTGCAGTAAAGGCTGACCTTAGTATTCACCAGGATGTACTCTTGTATAGGAATAGAGTGGTGGTGCCAGGGGAACTGAGATGTAAGATTTTGGAACAGCTGCATGTAGGCTATAATGGCATAAATGCTATGAAAGCAGAAGCTAGAAGTTGGGTTTGGTGGCCAAAAATAGACCAGGATATTGCTGAGGTAACAAAAAATTGTCATATTTGCTTTAAGAATTATCAGAAACCCCAGGCCCCAGTACTTTCTTGGCCATGCACTGGAAAACCCTGGTCTAGACTTCATGTAGATTATGCGGGACCTATGGATAATAAATATTACCTAGTGGTGGTGGATTCATACACCAAATTTTTGGATGTGCATGTGTGTAATTCCACCACATCATCTGTAACTTGTGAATTACTAAGGAAAACATTTTGTAATTTTGGATTGCCAGACATAATTGTCTCAGACAATGCTCCTTATTTTGTTTCTGTGGAAATGGAGGATTTTTTTCGGAAAATGGTATTAAACATGTAACACCTGCCCCCTGTAATCCTTCTTCAAATGGTCTAGCAGAGAGAGCAGTGAGATCCTTGAAAGAATGGTTAAAGCGGTTTACGGAAGGTACTATTAAATTAAATTCCAGTATTCCAATAGAGTATGTTAACCTGGTGGAATCTATGTCTTTTGAGGATATTTCATTCCAGACTATTAGGAAGGCAACTGGTAGAGATACTAAATTAAGTCTGTTGTTGAAAAATGTCAAATATGGTTGGAATGATAATTTGTTATTATCAGAGTATGCTGCAGTAAAGGCTGACCTTAGTATTCACCAGGATGTACTCTTGTATAGGAATAGAGTGGTGGTGCCAGGGGAACTGAGATGTAAGATTTTGGAACAGCTGCATGTAGGCTATAATGGCATAAATGCTATGAAAGCAGAAGCTAGAAGTTGGGTTTGGTGGCCAAAAATAGACCAGGATATTGCTGAGGTAACAAAAAATTGTCATATTTGCTTTAAGAATTATCAGAAACCCCAGGCCCCAGTACTTTCTTGGCCATGCACTGGAAAACCCTGGTCTAGACTTCATGTAGATTATGCGGGACCTATGGATAATAAATATTACCTAGTGGTGGTGGATTCATACACCAAATTTTTGGATGTGCATGTGTGTAATTCCACCACATCATCTGTAACTTGTGAATTACTAAGGAAAACATTTTGTAATTTTGGATTGCCAGACATAATTGTCTCAGACAATGCTCCTTATTTTGTTTCTGTGGAAATGGAGGATTTTTTTCGGAAAAATGGTATTAAACATGTAACACCTGCCCCCTGTAATCCTTCTTCAAATGGTCTAGCAGAGAGAGCAGTGAGATCCTTGAAAGAATGGTTAAAGCGGTTTACGGAAGGTACTATTAATACAAGGCTTTGTAGATTTTTATATAATCAAAGGAAAATGTTCATTCTACTACTGGTAAATCTCCTTCTGAATTACTGTTTAATAGACACTTTAAAGTGCACATGGAAGCAGTAAAGACAGATCCCAATAAAGAGAAATCGGTAACTAGCTTGGCCAGTCAGTTGGCTCAGGGAGAGGAATTGTTGTTTAATGAGGGGGATGCAGTATATGCAAGGAATTTTGGAAGTGGAAAGCCCTGGGTGGAAGGGAAAATTAGGGAGGTCCTGGGCCGCAGGAACTTCACTGTGCAAGTGCAGAGTTTTGGGAACATTAATTGGAAAAGGCATGCCGATCAGCTCATGCCAAGGTTCCCAGGAAATTTTGAAGACCCTTCAGGTGGGGGTGGGGCAACTAGTGATATCCATCCTAATAATGAAGGGATAGCAGCACCTGCAGGAGACAGGAAGGCAGAGCAAGGGGCAGTAGATTGTAATGGGGATACAGTTAACCCTATAGACTCTACAAGGAGTAATTCAGAAGAATGTTTCCCAGAAGTAACAGGTCAGGACTCCCAGTTGAGAAAATCAGGAAGAGTCATACGACCGCCTGATACACTAACCTGTAGGGATATAGTTTATTTAAAAGGGGAGGAATGTTGGGATTGAGTACTACAGATGTTGGAGGTAGCATGTTTGGAGCAGATGCTCTTTTGTTTATGATCATGTTAATAATATTTCATGTACCTGATAATGTTTTTGTTGTTACTGGCGGAGAATAAAACGATATGGACGAAGATTGTTTGTCTGACCAAAACCATAACATCCTCCTCAATTGCCCCATCGTCCAAACACACTGTCCTCTTCAACAGTCCTGGACACAAGCTATCCTGCAGCCTATCCTACTACTGGTGTATCAACATTATGCAATAACACACATATATGAACATAATGGCCCATCTAGCCTAATCAAACAAGGGGTAATGGGAGGGAAATTGATCTACCTTTACATTCCTGGCTCTCGACGCCTGTCCCTCGATGGTGTGAGGTCCCCACGCTTCCTGAGTCGCTTCTTGACGATCCAGGAAAATTCCACAAGTCCTCAGGTGTCGTGAAGCCTTCGCGCCATCCCCAAACTATTCACAAAGTTTCAGATATCCCAATCCTGGTTAACCATTGGGCACTGCGCACATCACTGCATGCACTCACTCGTCCCTTCCACAAGGCGTTGCTCCTTGCCCTAGGAACGGTGTCGTCCCTCCAAAGTCCTTAGTGAACGTGACTCAGTCACAGCTAGGCCAGCTCGCCACACCCTCCAGACCCTCAGCGTCAAGTGGCGCCACCCAGCGTCGTCGCCGACCAATTTTCCAAGTTTGGCACTCCTCTGCTCGATGAACTTGGCTTCTTGTTGCTTCCCAGAAGCGCAGGGTCTCCAATAACGATGGTGGGCTGCAATGGCTAGCTCTAATCCACTGAGTAAGCCTTGTAGAGCCTCAAATCCTTCAGAGCTCACCGAGAAACGTCCTCTCCCCTTCGTAGTCAGACCAGTTCTGACGTTGGCGCCGCCCGGGGCACTCGGTGACGTCACGGTGGGCTCTGGTTGGTCGCCCGTGGCCTAAGTCGGCCAATCCGCAATCGGCTAGCGTCCTTTACAAAACGGCATATCTGCAGGTAGGGGTACTCTTTCATTTATATCAGAGCGCCATTTTCCCCTTACCTACAACTTATAATGTAAATTTCTCCCTTATCTGTCGCCACATATACCAACAGACTCCCTGTATCTCAGAGAATCAGTAGAGAAAGCTGATATGAGTCTTAAAGCAGGCAAATGGAAGAAATAGGAGAGGGCACCGTAACATTACCCATGCTAGGGCCTTTCCGCTAACTCCCGCCTGCCTCTCAAGTTTGAATAGCAGTCTCCTGTGCGGAACTGTATCAAAGGCTTTTTGAGTCCAGAAATAAGCAGTCGGCTCAACGTTCTCTGTGTTGCCTTATCCTCGTTATTTTATCATAGAATTCCGTAAGGTTTGTTAGGCAAGATTTCCCCTTCCCGAACCCATGTTGATGTTTGTTTACAAACCAAATTTTATCTAGATGTGCAATCAGTCTTATCCTAATTATTCTTTCAAATATTTTACAGGGGATGCTTGTCAGTGATACAGGTCTATAGTTAAGTTCATCCTTCTTATCCCCTTTCTTGAAAATCCGTACGACATTTGCCCTCTTCGGGCAATTGGACAATTCTCCCGTCATAAGTGACTCATTAAAGATCATTGCCAGAGGCACACTCAGGGCCTGCGCTACCTCTTTAAGTATCCACGGTGATACTTTGTCTTGTTGCAGCCTTTAGTTGCATCCAGTGTTGTCAAGTGTTTCATCACCTCCTCTTCTGTCACCTCAATATCTGATAGTCTTTCATCTAGGGTAATCTCTTCTAACAATGGGAGCTGTTCAGGCTCGGTTGTGAACACTCCATGGAAACTGGCATTCAGTGCCACGCAGATTCCCTTGTCACTTTCTGTTGAAATCTCTCTTCAATCACTCTGTTGAGAGATTTCAGAGTGAGTTTGAAAGAGATTGAGAGTGACTAAAATCTAAAGTAACTCTCATTTTTGCTTAGTCTTGTCTCTTGGTCGTTCACCGACATTTTTCTTCTTATATGGCTATGTAGTAATTAATTTAGGTTCCTTTTTCGCTTTGATCGCAATATCTTTCTCACAATTTCTTTCTGATACTCTTCTTGTGTTTATGTAATCATTCCTAGTTTTGTTTCATCTGATCATGTTGTCCTCTGTCCATTGTCTTCTGTACTTCCTACACTGCTTCCTGTTCTCAGTTTTGCTTCCTGACACTGTCTATTAAACCATGGGTTTAATAGACATACATAAGAGATACTTTCTCCTACCGTTTTCCTTTACTGTTGGTATAAATATCTTTTCGGACTCTTTGCATTTCCGTATGACAAGGTCCATCTTGGACTGTTTTTCCTCTAATTTTTTCCTCCATGTTGGGAAGTAAGCTTACTCTCTATTAATTGATTGATATTTAATTAAGAGATTTATTTAAATTAATCGAAGGGCCACCCTATTTTGACTGAAAAGGGAAACAGATAAAGTTAAATGATAAGGACTGAAATACCAGTGCCTATGGATATGAAACTATTAAAGATTATTCTTTAAACGTTAATGGGCTGTATAATATTAATGTTTGAGAATATACTTTCCGTCCTTCACAAAATTGGGGGTTAATACCAGAAGTAATCTACTCCCAGTACGCTTCATCGAGGCTGGTTCTTCCTCGAATACAAATTAGTAATTCTACTAAATACTATTAAGAAACATTAGATGAATTGATTAATGGTAAAAAGGTTATATGTTGATAAATCAAGCAATTATTCTCATTTGACTTTTATGAGGCTAACATATTACGTTAGATATCTCAAATCAAATATACTAAATCTCTTCGACTGATCTATAATTTTCTCAATTAAAGAAATAATAGAAAGGATTTCAGCTGCTTAGCTGTAATAGTGAACGGAGAGGTAGAGGTGCAATGGCGTCGTCTGCTACTTGCGGCAACACATGAGTTCAAGCTTTGCGTGGGAACATGATGTCCACGACCGCTTACAACACAAGCTGAAATTTCAACTATATATACTAATTGGTTACACCTACTATATAATATCCTCACTATGCCATAAAAGGAATAAATTTAATTCCTTATGGACGTACTCATTGTTTGGGGAGGTCGCGTAGCATAACGATGGACAGTAAAATGATATACCTAGAGATCTCACGATATAACAAATATTAGAGCACTTAACCTTCTGGTTGTCCACCGAAGCAATTCCAGATTGCTACTGAAGCAATTGCACGCTCCTAGGCCGATTAAATGCAAGGGCCTAAAGTAGTATTGATGGAAATCGACTCTCCCGGGACGCACGATGTGATTGTTGGCGTCTCTAGCGAAGCAGCATGGCGAATAATAGCGGCGTCTCTTCGCCCTCCCTCAACTCGTCTCTTGCATTCACAACAGAAATTACTAATCACGGATAATTCTTTTCCGTGTAATTACTGATGTAATGCGTTAATGAGAACCGGGTTGCAATTTTAGGGAATTAAATAGTATCATATTACCGTTAAACGGTGTTAATCGAGAAATGGAGAGAAATTTTATTTCCTCCATAGCATTCGTATGTAAAAGATGAAACTGCTACTTGATAATAATTTCAGTTAATAACTCTCGGTTTTGGATTATTGGGAGGTATATTATCCGTAGTTAATTATTGTACAGAATACTGATAATTTTGGAGAACCACATTCAATTCTCTAACATATTGGTAATAAATATGTTTAAATGTACATTATCTGACGCAATCCTGCCTCTCGATGTCGTGATAATATTAGCAATAGGCTCAGATAATGAAATATTAATTTAGGTTAACACTACTGTTATTGAAATTAATAACTACTGTAATTAGTATATAATAATGATGTATTATAATACAATGGTAGTGTGTTAGTGTTGGAAATTTCCAACACTCCCACTGCACTTCTCCCAGATAGTCCCTTATCCTCCTGTAGTCCCTTTTCCTGTAGTCAACTCTCCTTTCCCAGATCTCTTGTCCCATGATCACAAGTTTGAGTTCCATCATGTAGTCAAAGATTAGGACACAATGGTCACTGACCTCCTAGAGGTGTTTCATGTTCCAAATTCTCGATGTTTTCTACGTTCTGGGTGAAAATCAGGTCTAATAGGTTCGGTGTATCCTCTCCTCTTTTCCTTGTGTATTCCTTCACATGTTGTGTTAGAAAATTCCTGTCTATAACATCTACTAACTTTGCTCCCCACGTTTCGTCCCCGCCATTGGGATTCCTTGATTCCCAATTTACCTCTTCGTGATTTAGGTCCCCAATGATCAGCAGTTTCGCTCTCATTCTGTGAGCTAATGTCGCTGCCTTTTGTAGTTCAACTATACATGCTTTGTTGTTGTTGTCATACTCCTTGCTGGGTCTTCAACTGATGTGTGAGGGAAGGTAGGTTACCAAGATCACTATCTTTCTCTCATCTGCTGTCAGAATTCCATGTATGAAGCTTGTGCTTTCATTGGTACTCCGATTTTCCAGGTCTTCAAACTTCCATTTCCACTTTATTAGTAGTGCCACTTCCCCTCCCTGTCTCTGTGTCCTTTCTTTTAAAATCACCTGGTAGTCCTCTGGAGAGATTTCATCTGAGATCGTGACATTTATTTTAGTTTCCACTATTGCATCTAGGTCAGGATCTGCCTCACTAACTCTTTCTTTTACCACTTTTGCTTTATTAGATACCTCATCAGCATTGGTGTACCAATCCTTGAGACTCTTCTTGGAAACTCTGGTACCAGATTTCACCTTTTCTCTGGGAGTATGGTGGAATCTGGGGGGTGGGGGGTTTCTTGGGGCGAATGGGATCTAGGGGAAAGTGCCTGGGGGGGGGGGGCGAAAGTGGTCTGGGCATCTAGGAAGGTAGGTAGGAAGGTCTAGGGTAGGAAGGGCATACTGGGTCTGAAAATTAGGGAGAATCTGACAGGCATAGGGGAGTTGAGAGGTTGTGTGAGGCTGAGAGTCGGATAGAGGTTGAGAGGTTGGGGGGGGGGGGGGAGAAGGACAGTGGGGGTGGGGGCAAAAGGGGAGAATGGAGCGTGGGTAGTGAGAGTGGGAGCGAGGTTGTATTAGTCAGGGGGGACTCAGGGACTCAGGGGTAGCTATAGGCATTGGGGCAGAAGGGGTAAGTGTGTACTCACCTAGTTGTACTCACCTAATTGTGTTTGCGGAGGTTGAGCTCTGGTTCTTTGGTCCCGCCTCTCAACCGTCAATCAACAGGTTTACAGATTCCTGAGCCTATTGGGCTCTATCATATCTACACTTGAAACTGTGTATGGAGTCAACCACATCACTTCCTAATGCATTCCATTTGTCAACCACTCTGACACTAAAAAATTTCTTTCTAATATCTCTGTGGCTCATTTGGGCGCTCAGTTTCCACCTGTGTCCCCTTGTGCGTGTGCCCCTTGTGTTAAATAGCCTGTCTTTATCTACCTATCAACTCCCTTCAGAATCTTGAATGTGGTGATCATGTCCCCCCCCCTAACTCTTCTGTCTTCCAGCGAAGTGAGGTTTAATTCCCGTAGTCTCTCCTCGTAGCTCATACCTCTCAGCTCGGGTACTAGTCTGGTGGCAAACCTTTGAACCTTTTCCAGTTTAGTCTTATCCTTGACTAGATATGGACTCCATGCTGGGGCTGCATACTCCAGGATTGACCTGACATATGTGGTATACAAAGTTCTGAATGATTCTTTACACAAGTTTCTGAATGCCGTTCGTATGTTGGACAGCCTGGCATATGCCGCTGATGTTATCCTCTTGATATGTGCTGCAAGAGACAGGTCTGGCGTGATATCAACCCCCAAGTCTTGTTCTTTCTCTGACTCCTGAAGAATTTCCTCTCCCAGATGATACCTTGTATCTGGCCTCCTGCTCCCTACACCTATATTCATTACATTACATTTTGTTGGGTTAAACTCTAACAACCATTTGTTCGACCATTCCTTCAGCTTGTCTAGGTCTTCTTGAAGCCTCAAACAGTCCTCTTCTGTTTTAATCCTTCTCATAATTTTGGCATTGCCCGCAAACATTGAGAGAAATGAATCGATACCCTCCGGGAGATCATTTACATATATCAGAAACAAGTTGACTGGGGGAGCCCAAGGGCGAGTAGTGGCGCCCAGTACTGAGGGGCTAAGACCCATGGGACGACCCCAACTACAGGCAGGTTAGGGGGTGAACCTCTGACAGAAGATTTCAGGTTCCAATCCTGGCAAGGTCGTTACTGTCAGAGGTTTACCCTCTAACCTATCTGTTAGCTGTGGATTAGGTCCGGCTCCAGAAAATCGTAAAATCGTCTCTCTCTCTCTCTCTCTCTCTCTCTCTCTCTCTCTCTCTCTCTCTCTCTCTCTCTCTCTCTCTCTCTCTCTCTCTCTCTCTCTCTCTCTCTCTCTCTCTCTCTCTCTCTCTCTCTCTCTCTCTCTCTCTCTCTCTCTCTCTCTCTCTCTCTCTCTCTCTCTCTCTCTCTCTCTCTCTCTCTCTCTCTCTCTCTCTCTCTCTCTCTCTCTCTCTCTCTCTCTCTCTCTCTCTCTCTCTCTCTCTCTCTCTCTCTCTCTCTCTCTCTCTCTCTCTCTCTCTCTCTCTCTCTCTCTCTCTCTCTCTCTCTCTCTCTCTCTCTCTCTCTCTCTCTCTCTCTCTCTCTCTCTCTCTCTCTCTCTCTCTCTCTCTCTCTCTCTCTCTCTCTCTCTCTCTCTCTCTCTCTCTCTCTCTCTCTCTCTCTCTCTCTCTCTCTCTCTCTCTCTCTCTCTCTCTCTCTCTCTCTCTCTCTCTCTCTCTCTCTCTCTCTCTCTCTCTCTCTCTCTCTCTCTCTCTCTCTCTCTCTCTCTCTCTCTCTCTCTCTCTCTCTCTCTCTCTCTCTCTCTCGCTCTCGCTCTCTCTCTCTCTCTCTCTCTCTCTCTCTCTCTCTCTCTCTCTCTCTCTCTCTCTCTCTCTCTCTCTCTCTCTCTCTCTCTCTCTCTCTCTCTCTCTCTCTCTCTCTCTCTCTCTCTCTCTCTCTCTCTCTCTCTCTCTCTCTCTCTCTCTCTCTCTCTCTCTCTCTCTCTCTCTCTCTCTCTCTCTCTCTCTCTCTCTCTCTCTCTCTCTCTCTCTCTCTCTCTCTCTCTCTCTCTCTCTCTGTCTCTCTCTCTCTCTCTCTCTCTCTCTCTCTCTCTCTCTCTCTCTCTCTCTCTCTCTCTCTCTCTCTCTCTCTCTCTCTCTCTCTCTCTCTCTCTCTCTCTCTCTCTCTCTCTCTCTCTCTCTCTCTCTCTCTCTCTCTCTCTCTCTCTCTCTCTCTCTCTCTCTCTCTCTCTCTCTCTCTCTCTCTCTCTCTCTCTCTCTCTCTCTCTCTCTCTCTCTCTCTCTCTCTCTCTCTCTCTCTCTCTCTCTCTCTCTCTCTCTCTCTCTCTCTCTCTCTCTCTCTCTCTCTCTCTCTCTCTCTCTCTCTCTCTCTCTCTCTCTCTCTCTCTCTCTCTCTCTCTCTCTCTCTCTCTCTCTCTCTCTCTCTCTCTCTCTCTCTCTCTCTCTCTCTCTCTCTCTCTCTCTCTCTCTCTCTCTCTCTCTCTCTCTCTCTCTCTCTCTCTCTCTCTCTCTCTCTCTCTCTCTCTCTCTCTCTCTCTCTCTCTCTCTCTCTCTCTCTCTCTCTCTCTCTCTCTCTCTCTCTCTCTCTCTCTCTCTCTCTCTCTCACCGTATCGTTACCACATCCACCTGAACAACATTTCATCTAAACAAAACCAGATCAACGCACCCAAGCATCGCTACACTTCATCAACAACACTACCTAAAATTCGCTTCCTTAAAGACCCCCCTTCAAAGCATTAGGTCGAAATCAGCATTTTAATAACAGACTTCATAACGTGGGTTTGACATGAGACGATCTGATAACTAAGTAGTATTATAGTATTCACTATAAGTGAATATATATGTGTTGCAAATCTTGCAAATCCCGCAATGGACAAGTGGGCAGGCCGCTACTCGTTCGTTGGTCACGCCTGCGTTGGCTATCTAATGGAACAAATATCGCCTTTAGCTGTGGGGATTTGTGATATCATTCTGTTTAATGTGTCGAGTTTATCCTATGAATTACAATGCAGTGAATGAATGTGATGCGTAAATGAATAACATCCACTCTTCGCCATTCGATAACATGTTGAATGATTACAGTTAATGACTGAGGCATGATATGTAGTTTGTGTTATTTTGTCGTGTCAGCGAACGAGAGTGTCCTTAAATAACGAGAGCTTAATTATGATGCTAATCATGAGTAATTGAGGACATCAGTCTCGGCTCAAATATTTCCAATTTGTGTATACATATACACCTTTCATACACTCGCGCGTATGAAAAATACACTTTAAAATATATTGTATTACCTAGCAACTAAATTATACACCTGTATCCTTATAGTTAATAATTTATTTAAGTCTACACTCTGTAACATCTATAATTTTGGAGGTTATTTTTATAAATGAAACTCATTACCAAACTACTCCTTGGAATTCACCTTTACTCGGTCGAAATGATCAACTTTGCTTCTTAAGAGGCTTTTATAAACATATGTAATTATTTTGAAGCAAAGAACAAATTATGTTTGTTAGACTACGAAAAACAAAGATATTATAAATTACTGTACCTTTTGATTAGCCACTGAAAGTTGAAGCTGCGGGGGAAAAAAGTAAATAAACATTAGTTTATTTAGTAAGTAATACTTAGTAAATACTTAGTAAAAAATATTAGTAAAACTAATAATACTTAGTTTATAAGTAGTAAGTTAGAAATTGACAAACAAACATTTGAGACCTCATATACAAAGGGACATATACAGCTGGTTTGGAGAAAGATCCTCCCAGAATTAAATCAACTCTCATACCATTTCGGGCTATTCATGCCCGTGCCACCTCTTGGGTGGCTTCATCTTTATCAATCATTCTCATACTAGAAACGTGTCACAGGACTAACAACACTGCAAACCAGACATGACAAGGCTGATCTCATCGAAACTTCTCCAAACATTACTGAACAAGTTGGAGGGTATTGGACAACTTCTTTTAAAGGTTCAAACATAACATCTTAATACTGACCTCTTACACTTTGTTCTTAGACTTGGAACAAATGACTTTGTTCTTAGTTCTTAGCACCTTATCTTGAGGATCCCCCACTGTGCCGTTATATATATATATATATATATATATATATATATATATATATATATATATATATATATATATATATATATATATATATGTATATATAAAGTTTGTGAGGGTACCACCTCTGGTGCCAATGTGGGAACCCATAGCCTCGGAGAAGAAAATAAAAAGTATTCAGAGGAGACTTTGTGGTTTCTCACTGAACACTAATATTATCTTCTCCTACCACCCCCATTCTTTTGTATGTACACATATATATTTACTTTATTTGAACTTTGTTTTTTGACCGCTGCACCACAGAGCCGGGCTCTGGAATTATTATGTTTATTATATAAATTTTGCGGATAAAATGGTTATATATAAACAATATAAATGATCGTATGTAACAATGTGTGACGGTAAATATTACAATAAAAGGTGTGGGTGGATTACAATACAAGGTGAGGAAGTAAGTTTTTCAATTCAAGGTGTTGCAGATTTACAATACAAGGCGTGGCAGTGTTACAATACAAGGTGTGGCAGTAAGTATTATAATTCAAGGTGTGGCAGTGTTACAATACAAGGTGTGGCAGTAAGTCTTACAATACAATGTGTAGCATTGTTACAATACAAGGCTAATGCTGTCGGTGTCTACTCTATTTCATGTTCGTCTTGTCCACTCCAAAACTTTGGGGAAACTGGCCGTACACTTAATGACAGACTTAAGGAACTCAAAAGACGTTTTATATCTGCAGACACAAGCAATGCTATCTTAAGTCATGTTAGAGATTCTTGCCATAATATTGATTGCTCTTTCCTAACTCTACTTTTCGCAGACGCCGTCTTGTCTAATCGGCTCTGATACACAACTTACCCAACATGAAACTTAGTCCTGTCTTTGTTGCCGTTCACTCTTCCCTTTCACTGTACATACTGTGACGGTGTTCCCCCCCTTATATTTCTCCCACGCCTGCTATAAGAGTCATGTCCACTTTACCCGAGCGTTCTCTACGTCGCAGGCATCAGTTTGATATATGTGGGAGAATGTAGTGTTCTCGAAGTGGCGAGAAATTTGTAAAAGAAGAGTATTTTGGCCTGTGGTTTAGGCCCTTTAGGAAGCCAATATGGCGCTGGCTACTCTGTTTTGCCGCCAAAACTGTGTGACGTCAGTGACACCAGATTGATCACCGACAGCGATGTGGCACAGGGAGCCAATGAAAACCTCCCATGACGAATATGACGTCACGAAGGAAGGGGGGTCCAGTCAGAGCGCGACTCTGGCGCCATCAGTCTAAGACAGCACGTCAAGGAGGTCGGACGTGCGCTGGGGGGT
Source organism: Procambarus clarkii (assembly GCF_040958095.1). Classification (NCBI taxonomy): domain Eukaryota; kingdom Metazoa; phylum Arthropoda; class Malacostraca; order Decapoda; family Cambaridae; genus Procambarus; species Procambarus clarkii. Next base: position 44,212,876 of record NC_091182.1, read on the forward strand.
CCTGTCAGTTGGACAGTTTACCCTGTCTCCGGAGGACTTACGCATCACCCGTGGTCTGCCATCACCTGTGGGGCCGTCCTTCGTTCATGTGTTGGACCAGAGAAGGAATTGACAGAATATTGAGCAACAAGTGCTCCAGGAACAGGTGTTGTGCAAGAGTGGAGTCTAGGCGGCGACGTATGCGACGGCTGATAGCTTCACAGTGATGACATAGTGGCTGGGCCAATCCTCCGGAGGGAATCAGTCTGACACGACACGTCAAGGTGGTCGGATGTGTGAAGATTGATCCTGTCAATCTGACAGTAACACGCCACTCCCGTGGATCTTATGCGTCACCCGTAGTCTACAAGTACGCCAGAGGTCTTCCTTCATTCCATGTGTGGACTGAAGAGGGAATTGACGGAATATTGAGCATCAAGTGCTCCAGGATCGGGTGCTGTGCAGGTGAAGTCTAGGCAGTATCGTCTGGGACGTCTGATAGCTTCACAGTGACGACGTAGCGGCTGGGCCAATCCACTGGGAAGCAGTGAAGAAGACACTAATCGGGAATCCGAACGACTGCAGCCGAGACGTAGGCAGGCAGCCGTAGCTGGGAGGAGAAGTTGACGGCCGGGAGACCAACTCCAACCCTACAAGAAGTTGAGGAGGAGCACGGACCTGCAGTGGAAAGGCATGGAGACGACGCGTTTATGGTGGGACGTTGATTGAGTTCCTGGAGGACACGACAGGGTGTGTGTGGGGGCGTTCCCTACACGAGGCAGGAGCCTGGACCAGGAGCTACAACTCAACTCTCACCGGAGGATAGGTGGAAGTAGGTGATTCTAGTTTCCCTCCCAATTCCCCTTTAGTCAGCTATATTATTTAGCCAGAGTATTTTGTATGTCGTGAGCAAGGCTCACCCTTCAATGTAAGTACATAGGTATGACGTCGACCAAGCTGACGAGGCGTTTGACATGCCATCTTCAATCTGGTGCCCCTAGGAATCACATGAGACAAGCCCATGACATTACTCTAACAAGAGAAATGTTGAACAAGAATACTTGCATAATAGACAAAACCCAAGATTCAAGAAGATTACAAATTCTTGAGGCAATTCACATAAGAATAGAGCGACCTACCATGAACACCCAAATCACGGAACTATTTACTCTACCCACCATGAGAGTAAGGACAAGACAAGAACATATCGATGCCAACACAGAAGACAATGTCCAACATAACAGGCCAATTACACTGGATTAATCTTTGTGTTTAGATAGGAGATGCCTCGTATGGGCCAATAAGCCTTCTGCAGCCCCTATGTTTATCCCTTATGTATCCCCCCATGTTTTTCACCTTCATTGTATTATCACCTGACCTAATGCGGGTATAAAATCAACTAGTATTGTAAGATCTGTTCACTTGAGAATGAACCATGGAGGTTCGAAACGTCGTGCAAATTATACAAATAAGTGTAATACACTCTATAGTAAATCACTTCTTTTCTTCACCTTAAAAGTACGAAAATGAGTTTTGGAGAACTCCTATTCCAATTAAGCCCTGATGCTAAGAAAATAGTTAGAGGGATAGAAGCCCTAAACCAGAAAATAATAAATACAGAATATGCGGTCATATTCAATGAAACATGTTTGAAAGAAAACCTGCTGCCAGTATACACCAATATATATATATATATATATATATATATATATATATACATATATATATATATATATATATATATATATATATATATATATATATATATATATATATATATATATATATATATATATATATATATATATATATATATATATATATATATATATATATAAGTCTATGCTTGTGTATTGAATAATCATTCATGTGTGCAGTGATTAATTGTGTTATCGCCCACGAAAGGAATTACTGAGAACTCCAGTGATATATACTTGCATACGTTATCATTAAATGAAGGGCAGTGTGTTATACCATATTAGTGAATTATTGTGTCCATTAATATAGAAATGTTTGATTGAGCTCAAGATCAGTGCAGCGAAGTATTTACGTGCTATTGTTGCAAATATTGTGTGTTCGAACTTCTAGTGATCTTTGAGAATTTAAAGAAACAGGCGCCTCATGCCACCAGGTAAACAAATTCACGAACATTCGCGCGGTAGGAATCGCCCAGCTGATTTTGACATTGATGTGAGGGGGAGCATTGCCGGCTTGGCGAGTTCATGATTATATGTGGGAACGAGCGACTTCCGCCTGAAACAGCTGTTTGCTTATTGATATAATCTTGTGATGTCTTTGAATGAGTTTTAAGTAAAATACAAAGTACATTGGTGTTTATATCATCCCCTCCATATTTCTTGTGGCAATATAATACCTGAAAGCAAATAGTGATAGAAGTAAATACCTGCCTGATATCAGACATATTGAGTGTGCTCTTGCCACTGTTACCACAATTCAACAAAACCACTGACGTGTTACTGGACACCAGAAACACCAGTTGGCGACCTTGTGGTTAGTAGTAGAGCCCATGCCGGGGCGGGCACACAATAGTTAAGAGAACAAGTTGTGTTCCCACTCTTTCTCGATCAGAGGCCGGTTGGGATTGACTGGGATACTCTCCTGGCGTACAGTGGCGCCGCGAGGATAGAGTGAAGACCCGCAGGGCTACGGTGAGTGACCTTGAATATACTGTTACTCGCCCCCCCTCTTATGGTGGTGAACCCCGACAATACTCAGATGATCTAAACTTTCTAACAAACGGGACCTAACATAAGCCTACCAATCCTTTGTCTATTTCTTTCTCCTCTTTTACTTATGTTCCCATTCTTACACCTATTGTTACCCCCTTACACCTATCCTATCTGTACCTTTTGCCTTGCTCTTACCTTCCTCTAAGATTTCCTCCTCCTCACCTCTCTCTTGCTTTACTAAATGCCTCGTGCATTCTTTGTCTCAGCCATACACAAACTAAGACTTGTTTGCAAGTGCTGCTGGGAGGTAATAAACCCAATAGTTTAAATATAGGCATTGATAGGCATAAAATAGCTTCAAACTCAACAATAATCCAACGAGAGCAGCTGCATTAACTGCAAATTCCACAGCGACTACAGTGATTAGAAAAGCCGTTGAAGAATGGGACACACTAGTGAACATTCTGCATTTACATCCACCACCGAGATGATGTTATTAAAACAAGACTAAAACCAGTGCACTAAAACAGAAATGAGAAAGAAACGGAAAAAGTAGGAAACCCCTCATTTTAAATTTTGACTCATTTATCACAGTAACAAGCTTATCGCGAATAACCGAATTCAATTACGGGCTCACCATAGCCCGTGCTAAATGGACATTTTGTTCTGAGTAGCTAAATCTAAAACCACAATACCAACAACCTTGTCTCATCACAATCGACTTAATACTTGTCCAAGACGGAGCGAAACGTCGTCGTCTCTTTATTTTTTTCTTTTGCAGGGATATTTCTGCGTGGGCCCTAAGCCTCTGGCTGACCCACTAAGCGTTGCTTGTTTCTGTTTTACTTGGGCGGAGCATGAGTATTTATGACTTGTATGGTTGCTTCAGTAAGATTTTGCCATTTGTGTTTAACAACTTCTTCTGCTCTGTTGAATCGATGTTGAAATCTTAATGGGTTTGTAACTGTGCACTGTGTTAGATAATGTTCCAGTGGTCTGTCGGGCATTTCTCCACAGTGCTGTCTCTTTATCTTCTCGTGTGTTGTTTAGTCAACACACCAGAAGATAAAGAAGAACACACACAATAACAACACATTCAGCCACGTTATTGTGACTCATCATCTACGTAGCAATAAGTGTTACAATACAAGGTGTGGCAGTAAAAGTTACATTGCAAGGTGGGGCAGTGTTACAGTTCAAGGTGTGGCAGTATTACAATACAAGGTGTGACAGCAAATGTTACATTGCAGGGTGGGGCAGTGTTACAGTTCAAGGTGTGGCAGTATTACAATACAACGTGTGACAGTAAATGTTACATTGCAAGGTGGGGCAGTATTACAATACAAGGTGTGGCAGTATTACAATACAAGGTGTGGCAGTAGATGGTACAACAAAAGGTGGGTGTGGCAGTAGTATTAGAAGGCATCCCTCTGTCTCAGGAGACTATAAAGTTGCGCTCTGGTTGTGGGTCTGGAGTGGCGTTTCCAGGGTGCAAAGCCAGGGTAGATACGTTAAAGTATCAAAGACAACACAAAGTTAATGTGTTGATACGGGGGAGAAGCTGTCACCTTTGCAGCAGGCCCCTCCCCCCTCTCCACGGCGCCGTCAGTCAACAAGTAGGTAAGTGTTACAATACAAGATTATCTTGAGATGATTTCGGGGCTTAGTGTCCACGCGGCCTCCACCCCCAGGAAGCAGTCCGTAACAGCTGACTAACTCCCAGGTACCTATTTACTGCTAGGTAACAGATGCATCAGGGTGAAAGAAACTCTGCCTACTGTTTCCCGCCGACGCCCGGGATCGAACCCGGGACCACAGGATCACGCGTCCAGTGTTCTGTCCGCTCAGCCACCGGCTCCCCTGAAGGTGTGAAGTGTGTCAACACATGGTGTGGCAGAGTTACAATGCAAGGTGTGGTAGTGTTTCAATTCATGGTATAGCAGAGTTACAATACAAGGTGTGGCAATTATAATACAAGGTATGGCAGTAAGTATTACAATTCAAGGTGTGGCAGTAAGTATTACAATACAAGGTGTGGAAGTGTTACAATAGCAGGTGCACCACTAAACGTCACAATAAACGGGGTGGCATTAAAGATTACAATAAAGTAACGTTCTACTTGCTGTATTTGAATTGATTACAAAACATATAATCTGCTGTATTTGAACAACCAATGTAGTTTCCCATTACTGTATTTAGACTAACAACGTAACATTCCACATACTGTATATGAATAAATAATATAACACCCCACATACATTAATTGAACAACCAACAAAACGCGCTATTTCCTGTATTTGGAACCCATGGGACCGACCCACCTAATGTATTTGGACTAACAACGTAACGTCCCACATACTGTATTTGGCACCAACGTAATGTACCATCATCAGTTTTACTATTCTTCTTATTTTTGTTAGTTTTACAGAACAAATTCTTCAATGTTTGTTATTTAAAAGTTAAAAAAATAAATAACAAATGATCATGACACTGTAGACCTAATATAGTTTCTCATATATGCTATAATTAGTTAAATATACATATTCACATTTACCAATACTCTGTTGAAGATAATGTAAAACATTAATTAGTAAATTTATCAGGGTGAAAATTTAGTTGGAGACAAAAAGTTGAACCTGAGATGAAAGTTGAGCCAGGAGTTGAACCCGAGTCTGCCACTTTAAAGGCGGAAGTGCTGACCGCTGCGCCACAGAGCCGGGCACTGGAATTATGATGTTTATTTATTTTTATTTATTGATCCGCAACATTTATTATATAAATGTTGCGGATCAACAGCCCTCCCTCCAGCACTGGCATAGAAGTTCATGAAGCTCAGTTTTAAGTGTTCCTCGAACGCACTTGAGAACTTCAGGCGGAATCCCATCGTCTCCCGGTGCCTTCCCAGAGGAAAGTGAATGCAGTGCTTTCTCAACTTCTTTCACAATCGGTTCAAAGTCTAGTTCTTCCATGATGAGCAGACACTCGATTTTATCCAAGGCCTCTATGCTGACCAAGTTATCTCTATGGAGTAGAGTTCGGAGTAACGTTCCACCCAGCGATTCATCTGTTGATCACGATCTTTAATGATCTCTCCAGTGGCTGACTTCAGATGAGCCGTCCTGTTTTGTGTAGGGCATGTTGCCTGTTTGATCCCTTCGTACATGCCTCTTATGTTTGTTACGGCCCTCTCGGGTCGCAACTGGGTTCGTACTCTGATGTCGCTAGAGGAAGGGTATCCGGCCCCAAGCCAGTAGTGGCTTTCAAGGGATGAGATCCGTGACGCAAGTAACTTAAAGGGGAAGGGAAATAAAGTCAAGAATTTAATACTATAATTACTTCCATCACCAATAAATAATATATAAAAAGATTACACGGGGGAGGGGTATTAACACTGTACAGGGGAATTATTTACACAATCGTCTTCTCCTGAAGACTCTGGATCCAAGCTCTCGGTGCTCTCGTGGCCTCACAACGAATCCTTTGAGAAGCTGAGTCTACCCCGGCCACAGGCCAGCCAAAACACAGTTCCACTGGGGGCACCGCCGTGGAGGCCGTCAACCACAAGTCCAGCAGAACTGATGGCAGGTTCCGGATCAGCAACGCTGGTCAGGCCACTCCACGAGCGATACTAGGGTAGCGCCCTAGTCAGGAGCCTCGTGTGATACCTCAGATCACTCTCTTGTCTACAATACCCCAGTGGTTAATCGTCTCCAGCAGTCGGTCCCGGGTACGACAATCCTTCAACTGCCACTTCACTGGCAGGGTAACACCACAGTGTTCTTCCGGGAGGCGACTCACAGCTGCTGCAGCAAAGCACTTGGTATGGGGACGGCTGCCTTGGGTAGACTGACTCAACTTCCATCACAGCAGTCCCAGGTCGACTCTGTAAGCAGACACGTCATCAATAACAGGGACACTAAAACACCTCACTTACAGGCTCAGACACAAACGCCCGACATATCCACTCCATAGATGGCGTTGTAGTCTGAGCACCACCTCACCAGAGGTCAGCGACGGCTGTGTTGTGAGCTGAACAGGACTGGAAACTGGCCATTGTGGCCAGTACACGTCGTCCTCCCCAGGTGTCGTCGTCCGTTTGGAGGGGGTTTCGGGAGCTGACCCACAGATGGCGTGGTCGTCACTGCTCCGTGCTCGGACGCTGGATCCGGGTCCGTAACACCTCCCCACCAAAAAGAATTTGGTTTGGGGTTCTATAAAGGGAAACACAAACCAAATTAGTACGGGGACACAATTCCAAATGAACTCACATGCTTTAAGAACTGGAATAGCGAGGCTGTCTTGTCCACAGAACCGTACCACTGGGGAACTCTCGCACAAAGGAAACTTGCAGATGTAAGGCAATGACCTGCCTGATGTACTTCTCCACACCTCCACCGAGATGTTAATCCGGAGCATAATCTCACACCTCTCGAGTAAGGATCGGTGTAGACACGATGAGGGGCGACTCGACACTTCCCTATGTCGTGGCACCGATGATGGCTGATCACAGACGGCATTTCTGGTGCCGGTCTGGTAGCCCTTCAGGGAGACGGGAACCTGGAATACAGGGGTCGGATCATTTAGAGTCACAGCGACAGTTAAATCAGTACTCACAGCAGACTCCTCTACCAGGCTCACACCTAGCTCCAACGGGGCTGTTCGTACATCGAAGATGGCATTCGCTCTGCCACCGTCAGGTCGACCAACGTTCCGCATAACGCTGCATTGAGGCTCAGCTATCACGCAGGGGGTGTCAACCTGTCGGAAACAGTCACTCATATTATCGTATCGCGCACCTCCTGTATCTACCATCACCTTCCAGGTCCCTTCTTCGACTGCAACACTCACAGTGCACGTCTCTAATCCCTGGGATCTCTTCACGATGTTCAAGGGAGCCATCATCCTTCGGGTCGTCCACTGATCCTTACTGAGAACACACATAAGAATAAGACAAAACACCGCTAAGAAACATTAGGTCAACTGAGGGATAAGCTTCCTGAGCTTGTAATGTCCATAGCCGGCTACATCCACTTGCCTGGTTTGGACCAAAGAGGGCACTAGACCTTTTAAACACACCTCACATACCTCTGACGTCTGGGGAATCTCTGGTCGGTTCAATGAACGCTGTACCTTGCCATACCGCAAGTACACATCCGCCTTCGCTCCAGACTCTTTGGTATTCGTGTGTGCTTGCACACGAGACCTCTCTTCATGCTCAGTTGCCTCTGCCATTGTAACCACATGTTCCTTGTCGAGAGAATCAGGAGACTCTGCTAGAATATTGTTGACTCTGTCGTCAATCTGTAGGCGAGAGGAAGGATTAAACATTATATCTGAATCCGGGTCTGACTGTACCTGGAATTTACCACTGCCTGTAGTTACCTCAGACTTTGCTGTGCTGGCTGACTAGTCCGCGACTTTGGGAAGATCGATGCTCCAATCTGTCACCAAGTCGTTGGCTAGTACCACGTCAATCCCAGCCACAGGGAGGGTATCGACTACTGCCAACGCACATGTGCCGCTGAAGTAAGGCGAGTCGAGATGTACCGGCACTAAGGGGGCGATGTACCGCGTCCTTGGAAACCCAACCAGGACAACCTTTGGTCTCCCAACCACACTCACTCCTTCGGGTAACGAGCTTCTCACGATCAGGGACTGGGCTGCTCCACTATCTCTGAGCACTACAACTGATCTACCAGTATGATCACTCGTTACATACCCGCTTGAAGTGTGAGGGGCGAACAAACTTGGTCCTTCCTGCGTAGTCGTAGACTGGCTTCCTGCTGGTGATGTCACACAGCTCATCATCACCACCTCCCTACGTGCGCTGCCACCTCTTCTGCCTCGGCACATAGCAGCTACATGCCCTTTCTGCCCACAAGTCCAGCACACCATATTCCTCCTCGGACTCCGGTGTTTCGGACTGCTAGGACTAGTCCTTCGAGGGCTACTTGAGGGCGTCTTCTTAGCGCTTTGTGGGACGGGTCTTTCCTCTTCGTCATGAGGTCTGTCAAACCGGCGTTGGTAATTCCTCGGGACGTACTTAGCAGACGGCCTATGAGTCAGGATGTATTCCTCAGCCATGGTGGCTGCCGCACTCAAGGTCTCCACCTGCTGCTCCTCTAAGTACGTCTTCAGATCTCCAGACAAACAATCCTTGAAGTCCTCTAGCATTATGAGCTGCTCGAGGTCTTCTTTGGTCTCCACCTTCCGAGAGGCACACCACTCCTGGAAAAGTCGCTCCTTGATGGTGGCGAATTCGGTGAAAGTGTGCTCTGGTCTTTTTCAGGTTTCTGAACTTCTGCCTGTACGCCTCAGGTACCAATTGGTACGCCATGAGCACAACCTTCTTCACCTTGTAATCGCTGGAGTCGTCAAGGGATAACGTGGAGTAGGCGATTTGGGCCTTCCCAGTCAAGACTGACTGTATCATGATGGCCCAATTCTCCCTTGGCCACTCCAAAGAGGCAGCGACTTTCTCGAAGGCTGCAAAGAACTTTGACACTTCCCTCTCATTGAATTTGGGGACCATTTTGATGTTCCTTACCGGATCGAAACCGCTGGTGTCCGTTGTTGGCCTCCGACCACCGCCTAGTCGCAATACTTCTAGTTCATGTTGTCTCTGTCTTTCGTTTTCTTCTCTCTTTCGCTGTTCTCTCTCTCGTCTCTCTTCTCTTTCTCGCTCTTCCCTTTCTCGTTTCTCTTCTCTTTCTCGCTCTTCCCTTTCTCGTTTTTCTTCTCTTTCTCGCTCTTCCCTTTCTCGTTTCTCTTCTCTTTCTCGCTCTTCTCTTTCTCGTTTCTCTTCTCTTTCTCGCTCTTCTCTTCTTTCTTCTCTTTCTCTCTCTTCTCTCTCTCGTTTCTCTTTTTTTTCTAATTCTAAACGCCTCACCGCCAATTCTTTTTCTTTCATCTCCATTTCTTTATCTTTTAATTCTCGTTCTATTTCTAACTTCTTCCATTCAATTTCTCGATTAATTTCCAAGGCACGCATTTTGACAGTTAACAAGCTTATATTCAGCTCACCTGCATCACTGTCAATGTCACTACCTTTATCTTCCTTTTCCGTGGAAGCTATTTCTTCACTTTCCTTTGTACTAGGAGTCTCGCCTTCCTGTTTCTCTTCTGCCTTCAAGTGCCGGTGAACCTTGGACAAGATCTCCACACGGGAATCACTGGCACGGATCTTGATCTCCAGGTAGGCGCTCACTAGTACTAGTTCCTGTTTGTTCAAATATTTTAATCTGGCAAGACAGTCCTCTCTGTTCAGAAAAGCCTGAACATCGTCCAGATCATCGATGGTAGCTTTTTCTGCCATTGTCACAGATGGAACACTCAACAAGCACTTAACACACCGCTTTCACGTTAGCACTTCACGCACCGAGCACTGTTCTACGTCAATATTGCACTTTATCGCACCTGGCACTTCACTTGCCAAAATTGCACGTAATTGCTTCGGGCACCGCACTACCCAATATTGCACTGAATCCCAGTGAACACTTCGCTCTACAATATTGCGCTGAATCACACCGAGCACTGCATCACACAATATTGCACTTAATCGCTTAATCACAGCGAGCACCACACTGCACAATATCGCACTTAGTCACTCTTGAGCACCGCACAGGACGTATAACGTCACAATCGTCACACACAGGGGGAATTATTTACAGGGATTACGCCACTTCACCACCCCTGTCAAACATACTAGACAAGGGGTCGGATCCCGCTGGGGATGCCAATTATGTTACGGCCCTCTCGGGTCGCAACTGGGTTCGTACTCTGATGTCGCTAGAGGAAGGGTATCCGGCCCCAAGCCAGTAGTGGCTTTCAAGGGATGAGATCCGTGACGCAAGTAACTTAAAGGGGAAGGGAAATAAAGTCAAGAACTTAATACTATAATTACTTCCATCACCAATAAATAATATATAAAAAGATTACACGGGGGAGGGGTATTAACACTGTACAGGGGAATTATTTACACAATCGTCTTCTCCTGAAGACTCTGGATCCAAGCTCTCGGTGCTCTCGTGGCCTCACAACGAATCCTTTGAGAAGCTGAGTCTACCCCGGCCACAGGCCAGCCAAAACACAGTTCCACTGGGGGCACCACCGTGGAGGCCGTCAACCACAAGTCCAGCAGAACTGATGGCAGGTTCCGGATCAGCAACGCTGGTCAGGCCACTCCACGAGCGATACTAGGGTAGCGCCCTAGTCAGGAGCCTCGTGTGATACCTCAGATCACTCTCTTGTCTACAATACCCCAGTGGTTAATCGTCTCCAGCAGTCGGTCCCGGGTACGACAATCCTTCAACTGCCACTTCACTGGCAGGGTAACACCACAGTGTTCTTCCGGGAGGCGACTCACAGCTGCTGCAGCAAAGCACTTGGTATGGGGACGGCTGCCTTGGGTAGACTGACTCAACTTCCATCACAGCAGTCCCAGGTCGACTCTGTAAGCAGACACGTCATCAATAACAGGGACACTAAAACACCTCACTTACAGGCTCAGACACAAACGCCCAACATATCCACTCCATAGATGGCGTTGTAGTCTGAGCACCACCTCACCAGAGGGTCAGCGACGGCTGTGTTGTGAGCTGAACAGGACTGGAAACTGGCCATTGTGGCCAGTACACGTCGTCCTCACCAGGTGTCGTCGTCCGTTTGGAGGGGGTTTCGGGAGCTGACCCACAGATGGCGTGGACGTCACTGCTCCGTGCTCGGACGCTGGATCCGGGTCCGTAACAATGTTGCAGACAGTGTCCGCGGTCTGCATGCTGGAACAAAGTCGGAGCCAGTAATCGTTAGCACAGCGCCTTGCAGTTTGTTGAATTCTTCTGCAGGCAGTTCGGAGGACCTGTAGGTTTCTTTCTGAGGGCAGGTTCTTGTAGACTGAGAGAGCTCGTCGCTTTTCGTCTTCGATGGGTAACAGTTCCTCTCCACTGGCCTCGAACCAGTCTGCTGACTTGTTCTGCCTCTTACCGAAGGTGGACATGGCAGTTTTGAAAATAGAGCCCCCCGAGGTTTGACTACCTCTCACTTGCGCTATCTCAGGGTGGTCCAAGAAGGGCATTTACCAGCGCAGCAGTGAACTCACCCACCTTATGAAGGTCACGGGTACTGTTTACGTTAATGTGTGGTCTTTCCTCCTTCTTTGCTCGGTGAATTTTCCGGGGTTGGAACTTTACTTAGCAAATTACGAGGGAATGGTCGCTATTACAATCTGCGATCTGAAAGCTGCGGGTCAGTTTGACGCTTCTCTGATTGCTACGCCCCGTAAGCATCAGGTCGAGTTGGTGCAAATGCTTAGACCTGGGGTGTCTCCAGGGAACCTTGTAATGGGGCTTCGTGTCGAAGAAGGAATTGTTGACACAGAGATCATAACGACAGCAGAACTCCAGAAGGCGCTGCCCATTCTCATTCATTTTCCCAAATCCAAACTAGCCCAGGCAGCAAGGCCAAGAGCTGTGATCAGAACCAACCTTTACATTAAAGTCTCCCAGGAGGAAGACTGGCTCTTGTTGAGGTAGATCTCTAAGAATTAGGCAGAGATCATCATAGAATTCGTCCTTCGCTTCGGTAGAGGAGGTCAGTGTGACGGGAAAGTGTAGGTGTTCGGCAGTCCTCCTAATGGCTGGCGTCAATGCCTATCACATTTTAGAAAAAAAAGATCAACTGCTTGGCTGTTGTCTGTGGTAAAGTAAGGGAAGACACGCAAAACACATAGTATGAACAATGAAACTTTAATTAACTTTAAAAATTATGAATAAGACAATTCCTTGTATATGTACAGTGCAAACAAACAAGTCAAAAAATATAACATAAAAATTAAGAACAAGGGTGACGTTACTCTACAAATAAAATAAAGACAGAAAAATGATTAACAGGTGCTGAGAATATAGCGCTAGCTGAGAACCTCCACCAATAAACAGAGCGTATATCAGTTCACAGCTTGGCAGCACAAGGATATTCTAACTTCAATGGCTGGTTCAAGACCAGACATCGACTTGGTAGAGGGCGCTGATGTGCAGAGGTGCAGGTGTGCAGATGGCGGGTCACCAATCAGAAGCAGGCACACTGGAATGGTAGCTTGCTGGTTGACGACGGTGGCGAGCCGTCATGGAGGGAGTGAGGAGTGGGGGGAGTTTAGGGTACGTTTGCCACCTGGTCAAAACGTTTTGTGCTACTGGTAGACATATCTTGAAGGTAGCATCTTAGTGTTGTATATATATATAAGTAACTCTACGTAGGGAAGAGCAGGCTCAATCTCTCTTGAAAGAGATTACCATCACAGTATGCAGGCATTGATGACGCTGACCATTCCTGCTGCTGTATAAAGCTGAAGTTTGATGATACTTGCAGACCCCTCCGTGGGCGGTACTATGGACCCTAGCAATCTATTTCTGACAGGGAAGCCAACGCAATACTCCCTTACCTCTTCTTCTGGTTTGCCCTGCCAGAAGAAGGTAAAATCCTTCTCCCGAATGTTGCCGGTTGTGGGCAGACGTGTCTGGTACAGGGCGACTATGTCCATCTGGATCCCGAGGAGTTCATTGTTGATCACAACTGTCTTGCGGGCGTCGTTCACTTCCAGCAGATCTTCCGAGAGACCCGGTGTCATGGTCCTAACATTCCACAGCACTAGGACTAGGTGAAGCACTAGGTGTTACAATAGAACGTGATGCAGTAAATGTGGAATAGAAGGTGTGGCATGTTTCAAAACAAGGTGTGGCAGTAAGTGTTTGAATAAAAGGAAGGTGTGGCAGTGTTACAATACAAGGTGTTGCAGTAAGTTTCACGATACTAAGTGTTACATTAAGTATGGCAATACAAGGTGCGGCAGTAAGTTTTACAATACAAGGTATTGCAATATTACAATACAAGGACTGACTGTGTTACAATATAAGATATGACAGAAAGAGTTATGATAAGCGTAGAGCAGTGTTACAATACAAGGATTGGCAGAAATTGTTACAGTACAAGGTGTGATAGTGTTTCAATATAAGGTTTGACAGTAAGTGTTACAATACAAGATGTTACGAAACAAGGTGTGTGGCTGAAAGTGTAACAATTTAATCTGGTGAAGTAAGTGTTACAATACAAGGTGTGACAGTAGGTATTACAGTAAATGTTGGCAGTTAGTTTTACAAAACAAGGTCTGGCAGTCACTGATACAACAAAGGATTTGCAGTAAATGTTACAATAAAAATTGACAGTAACTGTTGCATCACAAGACGTGGCATTATACACAAGGTGTTGCATTACAAGCAGTGACAGAAAGTATTGTGACATTGTATAGTGTTACAATACAAGATGTGGCAGTAAGCGTTATAATGCAAGGTGAGGTAATATGTTTAAATTCAAGATATGGTAGAAAGTACTAGAATACAAGGTGTGGCAGTGTTACATTTCAAAGTGTGGCAGTAAATGCTACAAAATAAGCTGTGGCAGCAAGTGTTACAATATAAGATGAGGCAGTTTTAAAATATAAGGCGTTGCACTAAGTGTTACAATATAAAGTGTAGCAGTAAGTGTTCCAACACAAGATATGGAAGTAAGTTTTAAATCTCATGTTTGTGGCAGTAGGTGTTTCAATACAAAGCATTGCAGTGTTACAATACAAGGTGTGGCAGTAAGTGAAATAATAGAAGGTGTGGCTGTGTAACTTTACAAGGTGTGACAATAAGTTTAACAATACATGGTATGGCAAGAAGTGTTACAACACAAGGTGTGGCAGGAGGTTGAACAATATAAGGTGTGGCAGGAAGTGTTAAAATTCAAGGTGTGGCAGAGTAACAACACAAGGTGTGGCAATAAGTGTTACAGTACAAGGTATGGCAATAAGTGTTTGAATATAAGGTGCCTCAGTAAGTGTTACAATATAGTAGTAGTAGGTATCCTTCAGTCTCGGGACACTATGGAGTTGCGCCCTAGTTGTCAATCCTGGTGCAGCGTCTGGTGTGACTGATGAGGCCAATCCGAGTGTGGCAGTCCATCCCACACCGAGCACAAACGAAGTCCGATTCTGGTCTGTCTTCCTGGCTACTGACTTTCCTTCTCTGTCTCTTTGCCTCCGATTCCTTGGCAAGTGACTCCTCGAACTTGGAGAGACCTCTTTGAACAGACTGCCTCCAGGCTGAAGGTTCTGCAGCCAGTGTCTCTCATATAGCAAGATCGACGTCCATGGCTTTCAGGTCCCTCTTGCATACGTCTTTGTACCGTAGCTGGGGCTTGCCTGCTGGACGCTTTCCCTGCCTCAGCACTCCGTACAGGAGATCCTTGGGGATCCTACCATCGCCGATTCGCACAACGTGCCCGAGCCAACGCATTCGTCACTGTTTCAGCATTGTGTACATGCTGGTGATTCTTGATCTCCCTAAGACGGTGTTGTTTGTCACCTTGTCCTGCCAGGTGATGTCAAGATGTGTCGAAGGCAGCGCATGTGGTAGACATTCAGCTGTCTTTCCCGACGGGCGCGGAGTGTCCAAGACTCACTGCCATAAAGGAGAGTGCTCAAGACACAGGCTCTGTAAACCTGAATCTTAGTATACTCAGTTAGCCTACTGTTGGCCCAAACTCTCTTTGTCAGTCTGGACATGGTAGTAGATGCCGTACCGATGCGTTTGTTTAGCTCCATATCAAGAGAGAGGGAGTCAGAGATTGTGGAGTCCAGGTACACGAAGTCGTGAACGACTTCCAGTTTGGAATCGGAGATGCCGATGTCAGGTGGGGAGTCCACTCCTTGTCCCATGATTTGTGTTTTCTTCAGACTGATGGTGAGTCCGAAAGCCTGAGAGGCCTCGCTGAAGTGGGTTATGAGCCGTTGGAGGTCATCGGCTGAGTGGGCAGTGACTGCTGCGTCGTCGGCAAAAAGGAAGTCGCGCAGACACCTAAGCCGAACCTTCATCTTGGCTCTCAGCCTGGCGAGGTTGAAGAGCTTTCCATCCGACCTGGTCCGTAGGTAAATGCCTTCCGTGACAGATCCGAAGGCGTGCCGCAGCATAACTGCGAAGAAAATCCCGAATAGGATTGGAGCCAGTATGCAGCCTTGCTTTACTCCACTTCGGATGTCAAAGGCGTCTGATGTTAGGCCATCAAAGACCACGGTGCCCATTATGTTCTCATGGAAAGATCTGATGATGCTGAGGAGCCTGGGTGGGCATCCAATCTTGGGGGAGGATCTTGAACAGGCCAATCTGCTGACGAGGTCGAAGGCCTTCGTCAGATCTATGAAGGCTACGAAGAGTGGCTGCTTCTGTTCCCTGCATTCTCCTGCAGTTGTCTGCGGGAAAAGACCATGTCGATGGTGGACCTGTCAGCTCTGAATCCGCATTGTGATTCTGGATAGACTCTCTCTGCAAGTACTTGGAGCCTCTTCAATGCGACTCGAGCAAACAGTTTTCCGACAATACTGAGGAGGGAGATTCCACGGTAGTTGTTGCAGTCGCTCCTGTCACCTTTATTCTTATACAGCGTGACGATGTTGGCATCCCTCATGTCCTGTGGCACCTCTCCTTCTTCCCAGCAGAGGCAGAGAATTTCAAGTAGCTCCATGAGCAGGCTACCTCTGCAGCACTTAAGGTCTCAGCAGGAAGGCCATCTTTGCCAGGAGCTTTACCAGAAGCAATGGAGTCTTGGGCATCGCTGAGTTCTTCAAGGGTCGGTTCGCTGTCGAGCTCCATTAACACAGGCAGACACTCAATGGCGCTCAGGGCGTCTTCGGTGACTACATTGTCCCGGGCGTATAGCTCAGAGTAGTGCTCGACCCAGCGCTTCAGCTGCAGTGTCTGGTCCGGAATCACCTCGACAGTGGCAGATTTCAGAGGAGCGGTCTTCCTCTGGATTGGGCCGAGGGCCTGCTTGATGCCGTTATACATTCCCTTTACATTGCCTGTATCCGCTGCAGTCTGTATCTGGGAGCAGAGCTGGAGCCAATACTTGTTGGCACATCGCCTGGCGCTCTGCTGCACTTTGCAGCGGACGGCCCGAAGGATCTGTAAGTTGCGCTGACTTGGGCAGGCTTTGTAGGCTGCCAAGGCGTTTCTCTTCTCTTCGATGACAGGTGTCATCTCTTCCGAGTGAGCCTCGAACCAGTCTGCCGACCTGCTGGTCTTCTTGCCAAAGGTGAAAATGGCAGCGTTGAACACAGCGTCTCTGAAGTGCTCCCATCTTTTACAGGCAGTGACCCCGGCTGGGCCAGGGAGAGCTTCCCCGAGCATGCGTGCAAAATCTTCCACCTTGTCCTGGTTGCAGGTCTTGGTGGTGTCGATGCGAGGTCTGCCCGCCTTTTTCGAGTGATGAATCTTCTTTGGTTGCATCTTGACCCTGCTACATACCAGGGAGTGGTCGGTGTCACAGACAGCACTCTGGTTGCTACGCGTAATCTTGACGCTGGGTAGACTTGCACGCCTGGTAAGAATCAGGTCAAGCTGGTGCCAGTGCTTGGAACTGGGGTGTCTCTAAGATACTCGGTGTTGAGGCTTTGTGCCGAAGAACGTGTTGGTGACACAAAGACCATGAAGGCAGCAGAGTTCTAGCAGACGTTGCCCGGTCTCATTCATCCTCCCTATGCCGAATTGACCCAGACAAGTGGGCCAAATGTTGTGCTCGGCACCCACTCTGGCGTTGAAGTCGCCGAGGATGAACAGTGGCTCCTTTACAGGGATTCTCGCTATGGCTCTGTTGAGGTCATCGTAGAATTTTTCCTTTGCCTCTGCTGGAGAAGTCAGGGTTGGTGCATATGCACTAATTACATTGACTGGTCCTGTTTGGGAGTGCAGTTGCAGAGACAGAATTCGTTTGGTTTCCCCCTTTGGTGGCATAATATGTCCCAACAGTGCATTCCTGACGGAAAATCCCACACCATGTTCTCTGGTCTCATCAGGTGGTTTTCCTTGCCAGAAGAAAGAGAAGGTCCTCTCTCTCACAGATCCTGATCCAGGGAGCCTGGTCTCTTGGAAAGCAACAATATCCGTCTGCAGTTTGCTCAGCTCCCTATCGATGATTGCTGTTTTTTGGTCGTCATTGATTTCTTGCAGGTCATCAGACAAACCTGGTGTCAGTGTCCTGACGTTCCATGTGCCCAGCTTTAGGGCAGTTGATATTTTCTTCTTAGGTTTGATATTGTTTGGTGCAAAGTTGTCGGGCCGCTTGTCGGTTTTCACCCTAAACATCACGCACCCAGTGAGGTTAACGGACCGTGTCGAGGCAACACCTTATTGGCTGGGGTTGTTGCCCAGCTTGAGGCGGGTAGTAGCTGCCCAGTGGGGCGCGATGACCCCTTCCACTGTCGGAAGCAACCCCTGGCGTCACACTCTTCGCCAATCGAGCAGAAGACTTAAAACCCGTAGACTGTCGCTTCCCGTGTTGGTTCGACGCTGTGAGGCGAAGCTAGAGTGCCCTCTCCAGGGCGCAAAGCCTGGGTAGGTAGATATGGAGGAGAAGCTGCTACCCATGCAGCAGGTTCCCCTCTCCACGTTCCTGAAATTATCCAATAGAAAGGCAAATGCCAATACACATGGTTCCAGCAACGTCGCAGGAGCTGCCAGAACTAGGTCGACGTCAACAACGAACTGCCTTAGGGGCTCCAACTCCGGATTTTTCCTCGAGGTTGACTCCTGAAGCCTATCCCAAAAATGGGGTATGGCCGCAAGGCAGCGGAGGTTTAAAATCAGGGTTTTCCTTTCCCTAAATGGGCTGCCTTCCCAGGCAATCGAGTCCCATCTACCCGGAGCAGCTGGTTTTAAGGCGCCAGAGGCACGCCCTCGCCCCTTCTCCTGTCGGTAAAAAGCAGTTCCGCCGGACTTAGACTAAGCCACCAGTGCAGGCCAGGAGTTGGACTTGGTTGTCAAAGGCAATTTGAGATGCATGCCGTAGAGGAGCATTTTAAAGGTCATGGGGAGCTCGTCCCCCCCTTACCACCCTCTGGCTATGACAACCCCTTGGAACCACACCGTGTACAATATAAGGCCTTGCACTAAGTGTTACAATATAAGGTGTAGAAGTAAGTTTTCTAATACAAAGTCTGACAGGAAGTGTTACATTACAAAGTGTGGCAGTAATACTATATCAAGTAAGGAGTGGCGATATCAAAGCCATCTACGGACCTTCACTCCAACTCCAAGGCATTAAGTGAGACGAAGACAACGCCATCTATTGGTGGAAGTGTTGCGTTTGAGAAAGGCTCCTGTTTCATACCTCAGTTAGGAGGTGAGGTCAATGATGATGTCCACTGGTGAGTGACGTAATGATATCAACGCCGTCTAGATTGTGCATCCGATTACATTTCACTGTTCCACGGTGAGAGGTTACCATCCAATATTCTCCTTGTATACTCTCTGTCAGGCTAATGACTTTTATGTCCACAGAGGTGACGTGAACCGGATACCAGCTCTAGGAGGCCGCAACAGGCAGTGTAACAACACAAGGTGTGGCAGGAAGTGTTACAACACAAGGTGTGGCAGGAAGTGTTACAACACAAGGTGTGGCAGGAAGTGTTACAACACAATACGTGTGCCAATGATACAGTACACGGTGTGGCAGTGTTACAATACAATGTGAGGAAGTGCTTCAATACAATAAGGTTAGTAGTACCTCCTCAAGGTGTGGCAGTGCTACAATACAAGGTGAAACAGTGTTTCAAGCAAGGTGTGGCAGTAAGTGTAACAATAAAAAGAGTGACAGTAAACATTATAATAAAAGATCTGGCAGTTAGAATTACAAAACAAGGTGAGGCAATCATTGTTATATTAAAGGTGTGGCAGTAAGTGTTACAATAAAAGATGTGGCAATAAGTGTAAAACTACAAAATGTGGCAGTAAGTGTAAAAATACAAGATGTGGCAATAAGTGTAAAAAACAAGGTGTGGCAGTATTTCAATTCAAGGTGGCAGTGGTACAATACAAGTTGTAGCAGTGTTACAATGCAAGGTTTGTCAGTAAATATTACAATACAAGGCATTTATTTATTGATATATATATATATATATATATATATATTTATATATATATATATATATATATATATATATATATATATATATATATATATATATATATATATATATATATAAATATATATATATATATATTTTATATATATATATATATATATATATTATATATATATATATATATATATATATATATATATATATATATATATATATATATATATATATATATATATATATATATATATATATATATATATAATTATTGATTATTGAAAATTATTGAATTCAGAATCCCAGATAATATTGTGAAGTGCATTTGTAAGATTGCCTAAAGCTGATTCACTGTGTAACCTGAATGTAAGTTTCTTGCTTTTTGGTGGTGTTATATCCATGTTTGCTATGAGATAGGTAGGATAGTGGTCAGTTGTTCTGTCGTAGATTGTACCACATAAAAGGGGAGCTGTTATGTTAGTCCATATGTGATCCAAGGTAGTGGCTGATGTTTGAGTGACTCGGGTAGGTTTGGTGATTGTGGGGATTAGCATACAGAAGTTCATGCTGTTAAAGAAATAGTCAACTTGAGAGCAATTTTGTTGACCAAGGTCAATATTGAAGTGTCCTCCCAGAATGAATGGTTTTTTGTTGAGATTGTTGTTTATAATAAGATTCTTTAGGTTATCTGAGAATGAAGCTATGTTAGTATTGGGAAATGTATTGATGGTTCCAATAGTCAAGGAGGATTTAAGGGATTTAATTGTAAACTGAGCAAAAGTATATTCACAGTAGTCATCTCTATCACAAATTACACTGTTGCAGATAAATGTATCACGGTAATATAGCTGAGCCGCCACCTTTTTTTATTAGGCCTACAGTTGTGAATGGCTTTATATCCAGCTAAGTAGTAGAGTTGGATATAGTCTTTACTTAGCCAAGTTTCTGTTAAAATAATGAACGATAAATTATAAGCATGGCAGTAAGTGTTACAATACACGTTGTAGCAGTAAATATTTCAATTCACAGTATGGCTGTGTTAGAATACCACCTGTTGCATTAAGTTTTACAATATAAGGTGTGGCCGTACTTCAATACAAGGTGTGGAAGTATTTCAATACATGGTGTTGCAGTATTACAATACAAGGTGTTGCAGTAAGTGTTGCAATACAAGGTGTAGCAGTTAGTGTTACAATACAAGGTGTGGCAGTAAGTGTTATTATACAAAGTGGACAATAAGTGATACAATACAAGGTGTGGCAGTGCTTTAAAGTGTGGCAATGTTACAATACAAGCTGTGGCAGTATGTGTTATAATACAAGGTGAAGCAGTAAGTGTAACAATATAACGTGTGGAAGTAATTTATTAAAATACAAGGTAAAAGAGTAAATATTACAATAAAAGGTGTGTCAGTAAGGTTTACAAAACAAGGTATGGCCGTCAGTGTTACAATGAAAGGTGTTGCTGTAACTGTTACAATACAAGATATGGTAGGGTTACATTACAATGGGTGGCAGTGTTTCAATGCAAGGTGTGGTAGTAACTGTTACAATACATGATGTGGCAGTGTTACAATACAAGGTGTTTCAGTAAGTGTTACAACACAAGATGTGGCTGTAAGTTTTAAAACACAAGGTGTGTCAGTATGGGTAACAGTACAAGGTGTGGCAGTGTTACAACACAAGGTGTGGCAGTAAGCGTACCAACACAAGGTGTGGCAGGTGTTAGAATACAAGGTGATGCAGTAAATGTTACAATACAAAGTTCGGCAGCATTACATTACAAGGTTTGACAGTAAGTGTTTAAATAAAAGATATATTCAACTTTATTGTTTGTTGGTTGGAGTATTGGAGATGGCTCTTACTTGGGACTTAAGAGATCACACTAGATAGCTTCACAGGACTTTATTGAGAGGAGATTATAATATAGGTCCAGCATAACCGAGGTTCTACGTACTCTAGTCCTGGCTAAGTACTGGTGCCGTCCACTTGAGCAGGCACCCACCAGCTCTATGGTGTGTGACGTCAGAGGCCTACCGCCTCTGTGATTGGTTATACTCCAACCTAAAATTTGAAAACTGACACCTCTCGGACACACTACCAAGTGGACGTCCCTTGTCGACAAATCTCTGGCTATCTAATACATAGATTCTGAAGGACCTCGGTGGCTTGCTTAATATCTTACAATGTAAAAGACCAAATAACACAGTAAATGACAGGATAGGTGTGCGTTTATACTGACACAGTTTGGCATGTTCACATAAAACTTATAACATAGTCTTACTCAGTGAAACACCTTGTGACAAAAGGTGATGGTAACAATGCTTAATTAGAACAAGAGCATGAAGAAAATATGCATGTCTAATCATCAGGTATAAACAATACATACTCAGAAAGTATTGTGTCCAAAAAATTATCCACATCTTGTGTCAATGATCTGTGTATGGACATAATACAAGACACTCATCTTAAACTAAATGGATCACGAGCATGACCTAATAACTACAATGAATTAATATTTCAAGAAAGAAAACAAATATGTACACTACAAAATATTTACAAGGACTGGACCGAGAAGGCTAACATCTTGGTGAAAGCAGTCAGTCAGTCAACTCTGGGGTGACAGGAGCTATTCCTTGTCAGGAATCCCAAGCCTTAATATGGTTGCTAGAACACTAAGAAAACTCCTGAAGACATGAACTGTAACAATACAAATGGCACAGTAGACTTCACACTGGCATATGATTAAGAAACAAAACAAAGTTGAAAAAATAAATACATTGCAAAAGTAAATGCTTTTCATGACATTAATAGGACACGAGGTCGAAGTACTGGGAAGTAAGGCAATAAACAAGAGAACGCCTTCGTCCAGGAGACTATAGTTTTCTGGTTTGGCGAAACTAAAACGGAACGATGACTGCACTTAATTACACATTCTGCTAATGTTAACACCTAGTTCAAGAGCACTATACAACTCTGTCTCTGACTGAAGGTCAGGAACACATGAAACTGCGTGTCAGACTCTCAACTGGGTAGTTAATCTCGTTAGCATCTAGACAGTGGACTTGGGGTGTGTGCACAGTAGAGACTAAAGCTTTAGATCTAAGATTATAGTTGCTGGCATGAGGTAGCTTTATGTCAACTGGTCTGTCAACCACTGTAGATGGTGTCACAATAGAAGAATCTGTCTGGGTAACTTCATTATCATCTTCTGCATCAGCCTCATCAACAGTCATTTTAGCCTACTTCATGTGGTCTAGGTGTTCATTTATATACTCTCTTCTTAACAGATTCTTAAGTTTGTATTTATTACTCTTGATTAGTTCTATTACCTTATATGGGCCAAAAAATTTCTTAGTTATCTTGAACACAGGGCCAGACCTGAATTGGTCAAGTTCCATTATTATAGATGCCACAGTTATCTTACAGGGCTTAGCTTGTGAATTTCTTGCTCGAGAAAACTTTGTTGTTGCATTAGACTAGTGTTCTCGAATTTTCTTGAAAACTAGTTGCATATGTCTACGCTTTACTTGATCATAATCATCTGAGTTATACAAAGGAACTCCGAGTGCACTAATCAATACATTAGGAAGGATCTTATCTGTGCCATAAAGAATAGCATGAGAGGTTTCTCCTGTTGAGGCATTAATTGAAAAATTATGCCACACTGTACTATGGGAACGAACTGATCCAAATTACTGTTTTGAAAATTCAAAGTGACTCTCTAAACATCTAACACTTTCCTGTTAGTACGCTCTGCTAACCCTTACTTGCTGTATGATATGGCATAATACAATATTTTTTGAATGTTTAATTAATAAATCACACAAACTATTTAATATAATATTACTGAACTCAGGCCCATTGTCTAAAAGGATAATTTTAGGTATACTGTATCTGCAAATTATTTGATCATGGATTGCACTGACTATAGTTTCTGCTGTTTTGTTCTGGATGGGAACTAATTTACAATAACGGGAAAAGTTATCAACCATTACGAGCAAGTGTTTGTTCCCCTTTTCTGTTTCTGCAAAATTTGTCAACAAATCCATTGATACTCGTTCCCATGGTGCTTTAGTCGCTCGATACACATGAATAGGGTTTGGTCCCATGACTTGCCTTTAATGCTGTAAACAGATCAAACATCTATCAACATAATAAACAATCTTTTTAGCCATTTGAGCATGGCTAGCAGGAGCATCATTGATAATCTTTAACACATTTTGTACTAATAGTGATGTCAGACTAACAACAGATATTAGTTGATGACAGATGTCAAACTGTCAGACTA
The DNA here is from genome assembly GCF_040958095.1 of Procambarus clarkii. Classification (NCBI taxonomy): domain Eukaryota; kingdom Metazoa; phylum Arthropoda; class Malacostraca; order Decapoda; family Cambaridae; genus Procambarus; species Procambarus clarkii. The sequence continues at coordinate 44,236,780 of NC_091182.1, forward strand.
ACTGACAGGACTTCCTTGGGGGGTCTCTAGCTTCACTATTCTACACAGTAAATTGTCTGTTAACACTAACTCTTTCAATGGTACTGGGGGTTAGTGAATTAGATGAGAATCTTGCTTAGTCAGAAACATAATGACATGTGCCCATATTGTCAAATACCCCACCATAGTGCCCATGGTGGGGGTTTTTCTCTGTTCTGTCTCAACTTCTGTAGCGTCTAATGCTGGGTAATTTACATGAATTTCAGCTATATATCAAGAAAAAGCATCAGCTACAACATTTTGTTTTCCTGGGATATAACCAAATGTTGGGTTGAACTCTTGAATTGTGAGCAAATATTTAGCCAATTTTCCCACGTGATTCTTATTCTTGAAAATAAGGAATCAATGGTTGATGATCTGTAAGAACATGGACAGGATAATTATAAATTGTATTCCTGAAATATTTCAGAGTCCACACAACCGCTAAAGCTTCACGCTCAGTTACCCTATAATTTTTCTCTTCTTTAGATATTGTACGGCTAGCATAAGCTATTGCATGATCTCTGTGTCCTTCGGTTTGAAGTAATGCAGCACCCAAGCTAACATCACTAGCATCTATGACTAACATGAAAGATTTAGAAAAATCTGGGTACCTAAGGACAGGTGCAGTATTCAGTGCTGCTTTGAGTTTATTGAATGACTGTTCTTGAGCTTCTTCCCAAACAAAATGTTCATCTTTTCTTTGCAACCTGTAAAGTTGGGCTGCTATGACAGAGAAACCCCAGTAATAAATGAACGATAAAATCCAACAAGATCTGTGAAAGGTCTTACAGCTTTTGCATTACATGGCTATGGAAAATCATGGGCAGCAATAATTTTGTATTCGTTCAAGGTATTTCCTGAAGATTAACTGCATGACCTAAGAAGTTAATCTTCTTTAAAAATTAGCACTTCGAGAGTTTTTTTTTAATTTGCTGTTGCTACTTTTGCAAGTACTTTCTCAAGGTTCTGGAAGTGAATCTGAACATCTTGCATCATTATTATGAGATCATCGAGGTACACTCTAAGAGTACTACCTATCAATCTATGAAATAGATTCGTCACGAGCCTGGAAAAGGTTATTAGCACTTTCGCGCTTTATATTAGAGATAACTCGTCACTGGTTTTTCTTACGATTCCGCATAACTGCCTACTTTTCTCGTCAATCGAAAAAATATTTCTATAAATTCCATTTTTTAACCGAAATGGATGGGGATACTTTTGTTTTGTAGAGAATTTATTTGCGAATTTTTTGCTACCAGAATGAATATTATATCTCATAAACTTCTATGAGTAAAAAAAAAATACACAAAGTATGTTTGGGGGTGTGGCGAGCGTGTGGCAGTGGGTTCCCTTTAGCCGTTGATATATCCAACACGTGGGAAATATTTGTATGTGTTATGTATATGTCTGTGTAGGGAATTTTACTGCGATCACTGTCATACAAATTATAAAATGTTTCAACAAGTATAAACATGACAAACATCAAACGAACGAAAACAATGCGTTCGTTTCTGCCGCGAACGCATACTGAGCGACGTGGTTCTATATTTGGCGCTTCTCTTACACATGCTTTGTACAAATGTTATACAGTTCATCTTATAGAAAATTTTATTGCGAACACATTGGTATAAAAAAGAAATACGTACATAGAAAAGTAGGGTCAGGAAACGTATAAACTTTCCAAGCATGATTTCCCACCTGTGTTTTCGCCAGTGCGCTCGCGGCTAACTACTCTCCACTTCACACACTCTTGCGGGTGGGCAATTACCTATATTAAACATTCATATGCATATGTCCGTGTAGAGAATTTTATTGCGATTCCAATGATACCAAAATTAGCGATGTAGGACAACTGTAGGCTTCGCAACCATTAAGAGAGTGGAAACATTTTGTTGCTGTTTGGCGCTCTCGGCGAGTGATCTGCATAGTTTTTTTATTTGGTGTTGATACTCCTTATGCTTGGGCGGCATTTTATAGGTATGCTCTTATAGACAATTTCATTGCGAACACAGTGATACCAAATTTAAATACGTGCGCCTTCAATTATTGTCAGGACAGTCAAAAGAGTGTACACTTTTTCGGTCTTACCGCGTAGGCGCGCGAAGTGCCGAAAGCATCTGGGGTATTGTTTTTTTTTTGAGCGCCGAGAGCGCGAAAGTGTTAAGTTGCTCTGCAAACCAAATGACAATCTCTTTAAATGAAAACGACCATTAGGAATACGAAAGGCTTTCACCTGTTTACGTTCCTCATCAAATGGGATTTGCCAGAATCCTTGCAACAAATCTAAAGTTGAGAATACCTTGTTTCGACCTATGTTTTGCAACAAATCATTTAGGACGAAGTGGGAAACAGTCAGGTATAGTTACTCTGTTCAGCTTCTGATAGTCGTTTCTGGTCTCTACGTCCCATCTTGTTTTAGAACGATAATCAATGGAGTGTTCCTTGGTGAATTACTTTGCTATATTACATCATCCTGTAGCATTTCCTCTATAAGTCTATCAGTTTCTGCTCTCTGAGAATGTAGTAAACGATAAGCTGGTTCGTAAATTGGTCTAGTTCCTGGAACAGGGGGAATTTTATGAATAATAAGAGATGTAAGATCAAACGTGTCACCTGGTACAGTTACTGTTAAAGTAAAGTTACTGTTAAAGCAAAGTTGCTGTTAAAGTAAAGTTACTGTTAAAGTAAAGTTACTGTTAAAGTAAAGTTACTGTTAAAGTAAAGTTACTGTTAAAGTAAAGTTACTGTTAAAGTAAAGTTACTGTTAAAGAAAAGTTACTGTTAAAGTAAAGTTACTGTTAAAGTAAAGTTAAAGGTAAAATAAAGTTAAAGCTGCGCTATTCTTGTTCATAATTTCCTATAAGATGAACCATGGAGTCAGGGAAAATCAGAAGGAATGAGGTGTTGCACTTGCACCTCTGGCTGAGATCCACATTCTCCTGATGTAGGTGCACACACAACATGCTCCACGGAGACATCATTCACCACTCGCACCATTAACCAGTAATGGGCAAACTCTACAATGTGTGTGCCAGACTGGAGATGGATGTTGGCACTGCTAGTGTTTGCAACGTACAATGTAACTGTACCATCCTGCACTACATGAGAGGAAGAGGAAGGTTCAACATACTTACATGTTTCACTGTTTACAATGATATCCAATAACTCATGCACTCCCTCAATCTTAACTTTAACTCTTGTGAGCGAGTGAGAGTGCAGCACAGTTTCAGCAGCCGTAGAACCACTGACCTCAGAGATGGAAGCCGCTAGGCGAGCAAGACAATGACAATCCGTTAGGGCGTCCCGTCCAGAAAGTCTCCATACTCACTTCCTGAGCAACTACACAACTACGATGCTTCAATTGAATGCCTGTCTTTTCGGGTATGTTACTGTGACATGGGCCTGACAAGCCAACGCTGGCAAGTCGGCTGTCAACAAAATAAACATAATCTTCCTGAGGGTTGAACTCATGATCCCTTCTATACATACTACACAATGGAATGACATTGTCCTTAATACTAATGTTCCAACGATGGGGAAACAATACAATATTTTCATCAATCATGGTGTACAACCCTAGTAATATGTCACTAGGAAAGCTGATACTGTCCACAACTAGGCATGTTATAGAAAGCATGATGTCCTTTAACTTCAGTGGATGGTTTATTTTCCCTTTGACTGTTACTTTATTCCCAGAAACACCACTCAGTAAAGTCATTGGTGACTCACTCACTGTAACAGAGTGCTTACTTGCAATATCTCTAAGAGCTGAAGTCTTGACAATATTTATTTTGGCACCTGTATCTACGAAGACCATGGACAAGACCCGACACTTGAAGACCATCACTAAAAACGGTACAATTCACTGTTTGTAACTTACGTTGCTTAGGGTGTCTACGTCTTGTCTGGGGTCAAACTCACTTGGGTTTCGTCAACAAATACAACTGGTCTTTTGTCTAGTGACAAAAGTGATTGGAGCCTAGTGACAGCTAGTTCATAGGGTGTACAATTGATGTGTGCATGATAATGATTCCGAAAATCTTTGATTGAAGCTATATTATATACTTTGGGAGTAGCAGTTGTATAGAGCTGTTTACTTATATTACAGTGTCTTGCCTAGATATGCCCCAGTAAACCGGTAAATTTTGGTTACTTTTACTTAAGTTAAGCCCTGTGTTTTTTAAGTGTGCCTACTCTGGGTTTGTAAGCTGTTTGTAAGCAAGCTGGAGACCTAGGGGTAGTACTTGCCAGTGTTTTGGGTACCCATTAGTGTTGTGTAGTGTTAAGGTACCACGTGGGCTCACTACCCCCTAAGCTGCCCAAGCTTCAAGTGCTTCACTAGTAGTACTTTACCCTAGCTTGTTCTCAGTGTAAACCTTGTATCCTGCTTATGTGGACCAAGGCTTTTAACGTAAGATAGTGTGGTAAAGTAATTATTATTATTGTTATTGGTGTGAATGTATATGGGGGGTTGTTAAGGGGTTAATAAATAAGTAAGTTAGTAAAGGAGTATCCATTCTTCCTGTGTAGGAGATCTATGATCAACCTCTAGACTGACATTGTGTAGCCAATTAATATTCACTGTGGATATTTCACTTGTGGGCCGGGCCTTTTAGATCTCCTATATTTAATAACTCTTAATGCTAACTACTGCCCCTACATCCATGTTATACTAGATCCCCCCATAGTACAGACTCCCAACTTTAACAGCCATTGTGCATTTATCCCAAACAATAAGTTTACGTTTCTGCAATAATTTACTGATGCCGGATGCTTTATAAATGTTGCGCGTGGCAGTTTCAATGATTTGCATGTTCAGTGGTAATTTCAAAGCCGAAGTAGCAGTTCTTCCACCTGGTAGCAATGTTGCAGCTATTCTGGACGATGCAAGAACTAAGGTTATGCCATTTTTGGATCGAAATGCTGCCAAAATCAATCTAATTAGAAAGATTTTACAGTTCTCTCCTGGCTCATCTAAGAAGATTTCTCCAAACCCATTATTGAGAGTTTAAATTATTGGATCGTAAATGCCTTTCGCTCAAGCATTAGCTTAAGAATATTTGATATCACATACGATAACAGATCACCCGTGTTGTAACTTTGTTCACAACACAATTTTACATTGAACGGAGCAGCAGCAGATCGATTTGGTGATGGTATTCCCAATTCAATGAGAACTTTGTTTGCGATTTGTAAGCACAAATCTTCAATCATTGTCAACGCTTCGTTATAGATACCTGCTGTAAAATTTATAATTATATATGAATTTTCCTTGCGTATTCGACGGACAATATCTTCAGCCATGTGCGATTTGTGTTTCTCCCATACTCTGTTGGAGATGAACGAGAGCATGTGGTCAATATAATTGCAAACAATGCACGAATTTGATTTGTATGTGACGTGTTGGACGCGTCATTAATGCATACATCCCAGTGTCGGTCGTTCTCCAATAAATTCAGAGCTTGACATGCACTACGGAAAGTGGCATGTGTTACGCCGCTGACAAATCTCAATTTATCTTTACCCTGGAAAGACGTTGGACCGGGCACATTTACCAACAGCTTGTGAAGAAAGAAGCATTCATCTTGATTGGAATACATGGAGTACAGTCTGCTTATCATAGTTTGTTTGAATATGCCAGGTTGTCCGTCGACTCGCTCTCCTCACTTACGTCGTTCAAATGATTTTCTACTAGCATTCCATTTAAATACGTAGGCACTTCCGAATACAGCAGTGTTTTCACAAACGCGTCATTTTGACATAATGTGAAGAAAGCATTTAACGTTGTAGCCGGTGAACTCATAGCTGTTTGTTGCACATTTGCAACAGTGAAATAAACATGTTGCCCATTTTCTTGTTTTCAAAACAAAAACAAAAAATACTAACGAAATATTTCAATTCAAATGCCGATCAATCGACACATCTCAATTTCACCATCAATTGCACTTAAAAATAATAACAACAGTTACAAAAACAGGATGAAAAAAAATAAAAAATAAACAAATAAGCTATACCCATGAAATGAACGGTATGGTAAATAACACAGCTCAATTCCAATACAGTGTCACACAAAATAATTAAATATAAATAAAAATAAATGATAATAAATGAAAATCTGTGAAAATTCAATATATCAATGCAATCGGAAACATTGAAATTGAATCGTAACTTATCTTGTATATCGTATGTTGCTCTTACATGCAACAGATGGCGCTGTTTTTCAAAACGTGCATGTTTTTACCTGTCACAAGTGTTGCATCTAAATAGCAGGTGTATCAAAACACGCACGTATTCGAAAGGAACGTTGTGTCAAAATTTCATAGCAATCAGTGAAGAACTTTCGGAGATTAGCGATTTTGAACAAACGAACATTTCCATTTTTATTTATACAGATTTATAAGATCACATTTTTTCTGGCCCACCATACACCAGTGACATTGTGGTAAATATGAACAAATGAATACTTTCCCCATAACCTTGTTCCTAAGTTACTAACAATGTATACTTTCCCCATAACCTTGTCCTTAAGGTACCAGCCATGTATACTTTCCCCATAATCTTGTCCTGAAGTTACCAGCCATGTATACTTTCCCCATAACCTTGTCCTGAAGATACTAACCATATATACTTTCCCCATAACCTTGTCCTTAAGGTAACAGCCATGTATACTTTTCCCATAATCTTGTCCTGAAGTTACCAGCCATGTATACTTTCCCCATAATCTTGTCCTGAAGTTACCAGCCATGTATACTTCCTCATAACCTTGTCCTAAGTTACAAGCCATGTATACTTCCCCATAACCTTGTCCTAAGTTACCAACCATGTATACTTCCCCATAACCTATGGGTAAATATGAACAAATGAATACTTTCCCCATAACTTTGTCCTGAACTTACTAGCCATGTATGCTTTCCCCATAACCTTGTCATTAAGGTACCAGCCATGTATACTTCCCCATAATCTTGTCCTGAAGTTACCAGCCATGTATACTTTCCCCATAATCTTGTCATGAAGTTGCCAGCCATGTATACGTTCCCCATAACCTTGTCCTGAAGTTACCAGCCATGTATACTTTCCCCATAATCTTGTCCTGAAGTTACCAGCCATGTATACTTTCCCCATAATCTTGTCAAGAAGTTACCAGCCATGTATACGTTCCCCATAACCTAGTCCTGAAGTTACCAGCCATGTATACTTCCCCATAACCTTGTCCTAAGTTACTATCCATGTATACTTTCCCCATAACCTTGTCCTAAGTTACTATCCATGTATACTTTCCCCTTAACCTTGTCCTAAGTTACCACCGAGGTAACACCTAGCAATCCATCCATCGCAGAGCGCTACACATTAAACTTTTCCATTTTGAAAAATCTGTCATTATGACGAGGATTATTTAATCGCATCTATTGACTCGCTTCTGCGTATATAGTAAATGGACATACTGATTGTTCCTTGCTAACTGCTATTGTTAAGGTTTTTAACATAATTGCATAATGAATGCCAGTAACATCAATGTTAAAAATCTTAAGTCTTATAACGTCTAGACAAACAATCCAAGAAAGTCCAAGAAATAGTCGAATAACGAGTCCAGGAATGTGTTACTTATCTGTTATCTTGAGATGATTTCGGGGCTTTAGTGTCCCCGCGGCCCGGTCCTCGACCAGGCCTCCACCCCCAGGAAGCAGCCCGTGACTACTGACTAACACCCAGGTACCTATTTTACTGCTAGGTAACGGGGGCATAGGGTGAAACTCTGCTTGTTTCTCGCCGGCGCCTGGGATCGAACCTAGGACCACAGGATCACAAGTCCAGCGTGCTGTCTGCTCAGCCGACCGGCTCCCCATGTTCATCACATTTCTGTCGGTGATGCGTCAATATGAGTCAAGAAAACAAACCCAGACATTAGGATATGCAACATTTCTTTCATCACCGTGTAGTCAATCTCCACTGTAGCTACATAATTGAGTGGAATCCCAGGGAGTATAACTGACACCAAGTTGTGGTACCGGGGTAAGATGCGGGGCTGGGAGTTCCTTAATACCTGGTTTGTCATCTCATCTCTCCACTTGATTTTCTCATGGTAGTCATTCTTAGGTACAGCTTTCATCATGGTAGTCATTCTTAGGTACAGCTTACATCATGGTAGTCAATCTTAGGTACAGCTTTCTTCATGATATTCAACCTTAGGTACAACTTTCATCATGATATTCAATCTTAGGTACAGCTTTCATCATGGTAGTCATTCTTAGGTACAGCTTTCATCATGGTAGTCATTCTTAGGTACAGCTTACATCATGGTAGTCATTCTTAGGTACAGCTTTCATCATGGTAGTCATTCTTAGGTACAGCTTTCATCATGGTAGTCATTCTTAGGTACAGCTTTCATCATGGTAGTCATTCTTAGGTACAGCTTACATCATGGTAGTCAATTTTAGGTACAGCTTACATCATGGTAGTCATTCTTAGGTACAGCTTTCATCATGGTAGTCATTCTTAGGTACAGCTTACATCATGGTAGTCAATTTTAGGTACAGCTTTCATCATGGTAGTCATTCTTAGGTACAGCTTACATCATGGTAGTCAATCTTAGGTATAGCTTTCATCATGGTAGTCATTCTTAGGTACAGCTTACATCATGGTAGTCAATCTTAGGTACAGCTTTCTTCATGGTAGTCAACCTTAGGTACAACTTTCATCATGATATTCAATCTTAGGTGCTGCTTTCATCATGGTAGTCAACCTTAGGTACAACTTTCATCATGATATTCAATCTTAGGTGCTGCGTTCATCATGGTAGTCAATGTTAGGTATAACTTTCATCATGGTAGTCAATCTTAGGTATAGCTTTCATCATGGTAGTCATTCTTAGGTACAGATTTCATCATGGTAGTCATTCTTAGGTACAGCTTACATCATGGTAGTCAATCTTAGGTATAGCTTTCATCATGGTAGTCATTCTTAGGTACAGCTTTCATCATGGTAGTCATTCTTAGGTATAGCTCTCATCATGGTAGTCATTCTTAGGTACAGCTTACATCATGGTAGTCATTCTTAGGTACAGCTTTCATCATGGTAGTCATTCTTAGGTACAGCTTACATCATGGTAGTCAATCTTAGGTATAGCTTTCATCATGGTAGTCATTCTTAGGTATTGCTTTCATCATGGTAATCATTCTTAGGTACAGCTTTCATCATGGTAGTCATGCTTAGGTACAGCTTTCATCATGGTAGTCAATCTTAGGTATAGCTTTCATCATGGTAGTCATTCTTAGGTACAGCGTTCATCATGGTAGTCAATCTTAGGTACAGCTTTCATCATGGTAGTCATTCTTAGGTATAGCTCTCATCATGGTAGTCATTCTTAGGTACAGCTTACATCATGGTAGTCATTCTTAGGTACAGCTTTCATCATGGTAGTCATTCTTAGGTACAGCTTTCATCATGGTAGTCATTCTTAGGTACAGCTTACATCATGGTAGTCAATCTTAGGTACAGCTTTCATCATGGTAGTCAATCTTAGGTATTGCTTTCATCATGGTGGTCAATCTTAGGTATTGCTTTCGTCATGGTAGTCATTCTTAGGTACAGCTTTCATCATGGTAGTCAATGTTAGGTATAACTTTCATCATGGTAGTCAACCTTAGGTATAGCTTTCATCATGGTAGTCAGTCTAAGGTATAGCTTTCGTCATAGTAGTCAATCTTAGGTATTGTTTTCCATCATGGTAGACAATCTTAGGTATACCTTTCATCATGGTAATCAATCTTAGGTGGAACTTTCATCATGGTAGTCGATCTTAGTAACAGCCTCCAGCATCATCGTCAATCTAAGGAACAAACTCCATCGGGGTTGTTAAGCTTAGGATTAGCCTCCATCATTTTAGTCAATCGCAGAAAGAGATTGACCAGACCTTGACCAGACTATATACCAGACCTTGTGATTGACTATCATGGTATTCAATATCAGGAATAGATTTCATCATTGTATTATATCTCGGGAACAGCTCTCATTAAAAGTGTCAGTAACATTAAGGAACTATGAAGATCTTCACTGACGAGATACGGAATTATGTAGCCTCAAGACCCTCCTTTATTCCATTTGCTACAAAAGTATTCGTAAAATATAGACTTCGTTGTCATTTATTTAAAATCTAAACAAAATATAATTGAAGGTACCGGTACTGAAGAAGGACTGTATGTCCTTGTACATACAGTACAAGACTGCAGTACATCACCTTGTGATGTTCTGCAGTCTTGATGTTTCTTAATAGTGTTGGTGTGAGTGTTTGGGATATTCTCATAAAGAGACTCCATCACTTAATGACATCACTATTACAATTAAGCCAACTATTTGACCGCACAATTTAAAAGTTAATATTTTAATAAATAAACTCTTAACAATTATTTATATATATTGCAGTGAGAAAAAGATGAAGATTGAGAAACAGCAGGAAGAGGTAGGTAAATATAAATTAGAATGTTTAACTTTCTATATTTCTGACTAACTTTACACACTCTTTACAAACACAAAATATATTCTATCCAACCTAAAGTTTTTAAAACAGGTATTACACAATCGGCTCCTCAGTTCCTGCATTTTCTACCGACATATTTATTTGTTTTACTATATCCATTCATTAAGAATTCCTGTTATGACCTACAGAAGGGATTACCGTTCAGTGGCCAGGTCTGTGCCAGTTTGTCTCTCACTCCCATTCTACCTTCTTCCCTCACTTTCACATTCAACCTCCCTCCCTACCTTAGTCTCCTCATTCTACTTCCCTACCCCATTTTCCTCCCTACTTCAGTGTCCCTCCCATTCTACCTTTCCGCTCTTTCTCGCAGAGGGTAAAACCTGCTCGAGTTGCTCTAAATCAACATTATCGACGCTCAATCAATGTATTCGACGTTGACTCAACGTCGATGATAACCGAGGCATCTGTTGGCAGCCGAGCCAGTCCTACTTAAAGACAGACATAGGTTGTTGGTTTTCGCAGGAGGAGCCTGTCCTACTTAAAGACAGACATAGGTTGTTGGTTGTCGCAGGAAGAGCCTGTCCTACTTAAAGACGAACATGTGGGTCGTCCCTAGCCACCCTATGACCCTCGCAATACAACCACAATTCACTGTTAAGTTGCATGACACTGACCACAACTGTCTGGCCGCCAGCCTCAGACAGATATTCTCTTATCAATTTAGACATTTTATCCGTATTTATCTATTTAGAATATGGTTTGGTGTTGGTGTTATTTCCTGTCAATCAATCTAGGTTTACTAGATTACAACATATGCTCTTATTATTACTATAACAGCAGTGCATTTTGTAACAATTTTGGTATGTGGATGGTATGGTCTTGCAAGGTCACTAACATGGGTAGCGTGTCAGGTATGTGTACTTAAGTCCTGAGCATAATTCCAGACTAAAGTAAACAAACTCATTGTCTATACACAATACACAAAGGACTAAAGCTTTGTATATACATCAGCGTAGTATTATAAATGTTGAAGATGCCTTGTGTTATAGTAAATTCCATACTTGTCTGTTTTCTCTCCGTCATGAATCAATTTGCTCTTCAGCTCATTCACTGTTTATTTATTATAGTATTTATACCCATTTATATTGACTACTGTATACTGGAGTCAATATTATTGGATATAAATACTCTACCCATTTCCAGTTTTTAAAATAGCAAAACTATTAATTTTAGTAATGCTATTTGACACATTAGTTACTTGTCGATTACTATATTGTCGGACAAAAGGTTAATTAGGCTGTATGCAGAGAATAATTCACATTAACAAATGTGACTTATTCTCTGATAAAAAATTAATATCCCCAACTCACACATATGATGAGTAAAGAAATATGACGACGTTTAAGTCCACCCTGTGCGTCTTGATAAGTTCCCGGATGGACCAAAACATTGTCACTCTCCGTCCATTCCATGTGTGCGGGTTGGGTTATCAGTCTTCACCAAATGATTTATGTATCCTCTGTTTATGCAATTGATTCATGCCTTTACCTGTAAGTTGCGCACTTGTGAACGTATCTCAGTGTCCAGCCGAACAATTACTCTATCAACAACGGCGTATGTCATCACCTCCAACTCCCAGAAGATGAGAAGAAATGTAAGCAATGTGGAGAAATGCCCGGCAGACCACTAAAACTTTATCTAACACAGTGCACAGTTACAAACCCATTAAGATTTCAACTTAGATTCAACAGAGCAGAAGAAGGTGTTAAACACATGGGGGCAAAATCTTACTGAAGCAACCATACGAGTAATAAATACTCACACTCCACCTAAATAAAACAGAACCAAGCAACACCTAGTGGGCCAGCCACAATCCTTTGCCTCCCTAATAAAAGGAAATTCATGTGCGGGCTTAGGCACAGGAATTTCCCTGCCAAATAAAAAAATCCAACCCGAGGTCAGACTGACAATACGAGAGATGATTATATCCAGCAAGATAGTTGTGAAAGTCGTGGACAATAGTGAAAACCCGGCCCACAAAGAAAGATGGCATCATAACCATAAAGAAATACTTGAAACGTCGTACTCCTTTTCAGTTTTGAAAGAGAACCTGAGGAGAACTGAGCACGTAGGAAAACTGTTCATAAATGGTAGGCTATTGATGGTTGTGGATTCCCAGATGGTGAATATTTTGCTCTACGGGAAGTTTCTGTCCATGCTGAGCTGGCCTTAGGACACCTGCATTATCATTTGACACATTAACGCCCTGTCAACCTCCCCACCTGGTAATGTCCTCGGAGCAGATCACTGGAGGGTTTAACCTCGGGGAATAGACTGGACATTAAAAACAGGTAACTGAAAGGCAAAGCAATGCTTGGAAGTGATGGAAGACTGCTTGGATACTGCAGTGAAAAGTAATGTAAGCAAGATTTTAGGTAACAAAGGTGGGGTGTGTAGTGGATGCAAAAGAATACTTGGACAATTTTAACAGAAACTTAACAAAGTCCAGCAGTGGCTCTTAAATGACAAAAGCAGTTTAATATTGAGAAATGTAAATTCCTTTACGTATGGAAAGACAAGGGTGCTGTATACGTGACCAATAATACAGTTATGGACATGCCCTAGGAGTCATAGCCAGCATGGCCAAAACAGCAGTACATTAATGCAGGAAATAAGCAGCCAGAGTGCTGGGATTTATAGTAAGAATCATGAGCACCCGACCATGTCATTTTTCAGTTATGTCTGACACTGATGAGGCTCACCTTGGACTGCGCCGTACAGTTGTGGTCGCCGTCCTTCAGAATGGATAGCTTAATGACTCGCTGGAGAAGGCAGGACAAGGTCAAAATATGACCGAAGTTTCTACCGAGCTAGATTTCCATTTTTCGACTGTTAGCTCCGGTTCTCATTTTCCTCAATCCTTCTAATCTAATAATGGGCTTACCCATTATTAAATCTCATGCCTTAGAATTCCGCACTCATCTCCGACTTCCTTATAACGATCCCTTTTCTCTTCAAACTTCTGTCTGCTCCCGCCCTCTGCAGTTTTTCGGCAGAAGGCTCAGATGACATTTATTATGAGATGCTTCGCCATCTACCTCCATGCGCGTCTCAGTATTTACTAAATATGTATAACCGTGTCTGGGAGTCGTCGTCAGTTGCTGAGGATTGGCTCGATGCGGTTGTACTCACTATTCGGAAACCTGGGTCTCGGAGGACATCCCCGAAGGACTTCCGCCCCCATTGTCCTCACGAGTTGCAAGCTCTTTTGAACGTATGGCCAATGTCCAACTGATGTGGTTCTTAGAACAATATCACTACCTCTACCCTTCTCAATTTGGTTTTCGCAAGTGCCGCAGCACGACTGATGTGGAGAAATTGGAGGTCTACATTCGTACTGCTTTTTCTGTGAAGATCTCCGTTGTTGGCTGTTCTTTTTGACCTGCAAAAGGCATACTACACCACCTGGAGATACCATATTCTATCCCAACTTCATTCCTGTGGCCTTCGTGGTAGTCTCCGACTTCCCCTCCAAAGTTTCCTCTCTGGTCACTCGTTTAGAGTGAGGCATGGTACCACTCTCTCTGCAGTTTTCAGCAATACAACGGTGTTCCCCAAGGTTCTGAGCACTACTCTTTTCCTGGTTGCCCTCAATGGTCTTCTTTCCTCACTTCCTTCTGGCAAAATATAACAGTAACCACTGACTTAACTTAGAACATGTCTCCTCTCGACCAAAACTGCCACGCCTCTGCCCAGCGTCGGATCCCAGGGCAGGCGTCTTACCATAATATCAACTAAACATCCACATAAACTACTGTGGAAATTCTGCTAACAAAATGTAGTACTAATATTCAAATCATTATTAATCTTAAGCGTATTACATACTGTTACATTAGTCAATACAATTTACTGGCAAACAATAATAAGAATTAGTCAAGGTTGAACTATACTCACTCGCTTGACATCAAGTTCCCACACTGGCCACATCCAAATATGGTCATCCCCCCACATGGAGAAACCAACATGAAAATACTTGCACCAAAGCCTCATACAATATAATGCAACTCAGGCACACTACAGCATGCTACAATATATAACATACAATAATCTAATATCATCCAACTGGATACTATACTAATTATAGAACAAGACAATAAAGTATATAAGCATCAAGAGTGTCAGGGTTCACCATAAGAGGGTGAGCAACAGTATACAAGATATCCTCTCAACGGTCACACTATTAGCAATAACCATTACTCACCGTAGCCCTGCGGGTCTTCACTCCATCCTCGCGGCGCCACTGTACGCCAGGAGAGTACCCCAGTCGATCCCCAACAGGCCTTAGTAGTTAGAGATGAGTGGAAACACAGTTTGCTCTCTCCGCTGTGTGCCCGCCCCGACAAGGGCTCTAATACTCTCTGCAAGGTCGCCAACTGGTGTTTCCTGTGTCCAATAACACGGCAGTGGTTTGGTGAAATTGTGATAACAGTGGTAAGAGCACACTAAATAAATCTAATATCAGGCAGGTATGTATCTCTATCACTCTCACCTTTTCAGTGGTTAAGTAGCAGCAAGAATTATGGAGGAGTAATGCAAACGAGAAGGAATTTTGTATTTTACTTAAAATTCAAGATATAGTCATATATCCACAGTCGAACAAGTACAATGCAGAAGTCACTCTCTCTTCACTTATAATTTGGGCACATCTATATGGCAACACACTCTCCCCTTCGCGTCAAATGTCAAAATCAACTGAGCGATTCTCACCGCGCGAATGTTCATTTATCTGTTTGTCTGGCATGAGGCGCCTGTTTCTTTAAATTCTCGAGAATCACTGTATTGACACACAACACAATATTTGCAACAATAACAATAGAACGCAAATGATCACTGCACTGAGCTTGAGCTCAATCAAATATTTCTACATTAATGAACATAATAATTCACTATCATGGCGTAACACACTGTACTTCACATAATGATAACGAATGCAACAAGATATAATACTGGAGTTCTCAGTAATTCCTTTCGTAGGCAAATATTCAATTGATCACTGTACACATGAGAAATTATTCAACACACAAGCATGTATATATATATAGATAAATCATAGATATCAATAATAGTAATAATATTAATACTGGGCATGTGGGAACCGACCTGTGAGATTTATATTTATTTAATTTATATGAATTTATATTTACGTTAATTTATATACTTCGATAGCAATTTGTATAATGTTAAGTGGACTGTATTTCTGCAATAATCTCATAATCTCACAAATCGATCCTCTACACATTAGGGGGGGTTTATTAGTTTATATATATGCAGCCAATCAAACTGCAGAATTAACTACATACATTGAAAAGGTTCCTTATCTTATTTGTACAGCAGGTATAACCAGGATGTAGACCACATTTTCCCTCTTTGAGGTAGCTTCCACGTGCTGGTAACTGAAGCACAAACATGCTTCCTCGTCTTGACCTGTTAAAAGGGCGCTAGCTGTGAAGCCAGAAACCTAGTATATGACAGGTATTTCAGAGAAACATTGTACATGGAACAATAAAGACCTGGCTTAATTACCTTTAGTATGAGGCGATTTCGTGATCTAACCGGGTCACCCTATATCCTGACATTAATGGCCATAAATGAATGATAAACGGGTTTCGGATAGACACTTAACTTGAATTTGTAGACAGCGTGTTGACAATGGTACACCTTTGGTTTCCATAACACTACGTCCAAGTAAAATTAACAGGAGCCGAATTTGCTCCCGAGAGCCTCTGGTCTAGTACAAACAATGGCTGCATCTAACACTCCATACTATTGACGCCTGGCCGACATTGTCCAGATATGATAGGAGCCAAATTTGCTCCACACGTCTCGGAGGTGACACAACAATGGCCCCTCCTTCCCCACTCACTGACGCCTGGCCTACTTGTCCAGATGTCAGAAAGTGATAGAAGGGTCACATTTACTCTACTTTAATATTGTTAATTAAGTTAATTTATATAAGATGTTTTTATGATGGTAAAGTCCAAAGACTAATGTATTTAAGAACAATTCCCAGCAGAATAGCTGGTGAATTATAATAGTATGTGGTGATGATATCCCGTTTTCTATAGACGGTAATTCCACTACAAGTTACGTTTTCTATGGGTAACTTGTTGGTACAATACAGCTATTATCTGTATGATTATTAAATGGTGTCGGATTTTCCGACATAATTCCCCAGGGGGCTGCTCACGGGTCGAAGTCCTATTTAGAACAGACGAACACCGATACTCCTCCTTCGAATTATTAGATTAATTTGATGTTAGTAGTTAGTAATCACACATTTGTGTGTCTGTTCGTACAGGACGGATGTCCCGTACTAGAGTTGCAGGGGTTAGAAGTCTAATGCAATTTCATTTCCCTGTCAACTCTTGAAAGGCTAATATTCAAGCCTTATTACATATTATTTAACCCAGAAGACTGAATGTGATCAAGTACTACAGTCAAGTATGATTCAGGGACTGCAGTGAGATCAGTGACATTAGATATAACTTGAAGTTTCTTCAGGTAACTGGTCACTGATATATAAACACTGAGGCCCATGGAATACATCTTGATTAAATAATAAATGTATCAAATCAGTCATCAGATTTATTGGGGTTTTAATTTAGTTAATTGATTCAGAAGATTGAATAGCTCATCATTAAAGTAAAGTATGGTTCTGAGACTGCAGTGGGTTCAGTGACATTGGTCGCAGTGACTTGTAGCTGTTTTAGGCTACTGTTCACTGATTTGCCACTGAGGCCTCATGAACTCATCTCCAGCTTTAAATGATGATACTAACATCAACCTCTGTTACTATAGTCAGCTGTAATCTCCTTAGTATAATGCTACTGGAGAAATATAATCAGCTGACAAATTTAGATTTCTACTAGTATTGTTTATCTGCAGGCATAGGTCTCCTCAGGCTTGATACTGGGCCTGAGAGTAATTTACCTCCTGCAGAGTTTAACATGGTTATACCCTGATATTTAGTAGGGCTACCGATGAATCGATGACAATAGTCTGTCCCTACAAGGAGACCGAAGTCGGTGAGGTGATCAGACTTAATATTATCTGCCAATTTTATTCCTCTATTTCTCAGGAATTTGGCTGTTGCTCTCAGACCTTGAACTTGTAGGTCTACTGGTATTTTGTCCACCACAATGGCTTGTACTCGACAGACGTACCTGCCTAAACGTACTGATGGTTGTACCACCTGGTAGACTTGAGGTCCTGCATCTGTTACAAACCCTGAGATGTTGAATGACGTCTGGGCTACAGGCCTTAATTGTACTTCATCTGCCAGCTTTTTAGTGATATATGTTCTTTGGGATCCTTGGTCAAACAACCCACGAGTATGGACCTTGGCCCTCTTATTCAGGATGGTAATTTGGGCAGTAGGCAAAGTCGTATTACCTTTAGACTTTGCCGAATGGACACTCTTTGTTTGTTGCACCTTGCAGTACTGTACTGTGGTGGGAATGCTATCTTCCACTTTGGGGTTTGGAGACGTTGTTTTGGTGTCTCTGCACAATGCTGCATGGTGCTGACCTTTGTTACACCTATTACAGGTGTGTAATTGGGTATCACAGTCCTTGATGTTATGTTTCCTGAGGCACCTCGTGCAATGTTGCAAATCTTTGAGTCGCTCAACACGGGCGTCACTATCAGGAAAATTAGGGCAGTGGTACATTGAATGTTTCTCATTGCAGAACAAACATGTTCCATAGCTTCCAGTACCCTTTGGTGTCACGTTCTTGAGTGACACAGTAACTATAGGCTTGGAGGGTCCCACTGCATATACGCCCACACTGCCACTGTTCCACTTTGGTGTTGAATTATATTGTCTAGATTGATTTGGAGTACCTTTGGTACTCTGTGGTTTACTATTATTGGTTTCTGAGGGTTTACTTGGTGGTTTTAATTTGTCATGTGTTCGTAATTGATGAACTACTGACTTTAAACCTTCAGATATTTCATTCATGGATAAGATGCTTTTATTGTAATGAGCACTCATTTGTCTCAATATGTCCCTAGGTATTTTCTCCTGGACAATTATTTTCAAGACCCACTCAGCCCCGTTTGTATCTGCTGTCAGGCTGAGGGCATTGATCAATGATTCTACCTCCAGCTTGAAGACTTGGAGTGAATCAGCTGAAGCCTCCGGTGGGGGTAAATGCAACAGCTCATGAACTAAATGTGATGTTCTTACTTCTGGATCAGCATAATTATCCTTGAGGAGTTTTACTGCCAGATCATAGCCGTCATTAGTTAATCTCAGATGGGATACTACTGTTTTAGCCTCACCTGATAATTGGCCTTGCAAATAAGAGAATTTACTACTCTTTGGTAAAGATTGTTTTGAGTCTACAAGGTCAACGAATTTGTTTCAAAATTCGTCCCAATCTTCCTCATCTTTTCCTGAGAAAGTGGGTAAATTAATTGGAGGGAGTCGAGCTTCTGCTTGACTCGTATTAGATGCAACTGTTGTTGTTGTTGCTGTTGCCTTGTTCTGGGCAATTAATTTGACATAAGGCTGTAACGTGGCCTGAGTGTGATCTTCATAATTCGCAAGATCAACCATAATGTCGTCTATTTCTGTTTCTGATAAATTGGTGTTGGCAAGTTCAGCCACATATGTTGCTATTTGACATTTGATTTGCTCAAATTTACCTGCAGCTGCTTGATAATAGCTTTCCAGGTCAGCATAATCAACTTGAGATTGTTGTGACAAATCTTCACATTTCTTGATCTGTCTTGTTAAGTGGCCTTTAAGACCTGCAAGGGTTCTTTTCATTCTCCCTGCATTATCCATACTGGCTCGTTGGTGAAGCCTTGTGGGACTTGTACTTGGGCTGCTCATAATACTGAACAAACACTAATGGTAGCCTAGGGTAAATTCTGAACTCACTAGGCAATAATCCTACCTCTACTAGAGGTTAGCACTTAAAATTAATACACATTATATATATATACAATCATCCAAACTAATGATTTGAGTGATAAACCAGTGTGACTGGAAGTACCTTTAGGTTAGCTCTTCTATATCACCCTAGGATGGTAGAGACACTAATTATTCACTCAAAGGTGTAATGATCATAAGTAAATTATTATATATACACAACTCAACTCGAGTTGATAAAAATTACACCCAAAATAGGGTCTGGACCATGCATTAATGGTGTTAAGTTGTTGAATATAGTACAGCTGACTATGGTAATAATGGGACTAGGATGAACGATAATAGTTCAACTAGTCAATGGTAATATCCTACCCTGTTGTGGGTTGGCAATTAGTAAATATTATACTGTGAACACTAGTGCAATATATTAAATAATTCTCTATTTTGGAGAAATAATATACACAATTATTGATAATAGCCTCTTAATTAGCCTCTATGAAACTTCTAATATTATCTAGAAGTATTAAATATTATCAGTGACCTCGCGAAATAAAGTCCACAAAATTCGTAGATAATCTCTCGCGAAATGTAACACCACGAAATCCGTGAACAATCTTGCGAGGACACAGCCACTAATTTGGCTGGCTTCTATATTAGCGCTGTCATTTCACAGAATAACACGCCACCAAATCTCTGTGGGTGTCCATGAAACCGCTGATGAGGCTGAACTCAGTTGAGGGAGGCTCCTGAGCTCCCACGAGGCTTCGCCGCTGTCTTTGACTGGCTGGCCTTTGTTTAAATCACACTGCACTAGTATATTTAATGAATCCACTGGTTAACTGGTTCATCCGGTACTAAGATGACCAAATGTGGGTTCAAAGGACCGAATAATCCGGTTCGAAGGACCAAATAATGTGGGAACCGACCTGTGAGATTTATATTTATTTAATTTATATGAATTTATATTTACGTTAATTTATATACTTCGATAGCAATTTGTATAATGTTAAGTGGACTGTATTTCTGCAGTAATCTCATAATCTCACAAATCGATCCTCTACACATTAGGGGGGTTTATTAGTTTATATATATGCAGCCAATCAAACTGCAGAATTAACTACATACATTGAAAAGGTTCCTTATCTTATTTGTACAGCAGGTATAACCAGGATGTAGACCACATTTTCCCTCTTTGAGGTAGCTTCCACGTGCTGGTAACTGAAGCACAAACATGCTTCCTCGTCTTGACCTGTTAAAAGGGCGCTAGCTGTGAAGCCAGAAACCTAGTATATGACAGGTATTTCAGAGAAACATTGTA
Organism: Procambarus clarkii; assembly: GCF_040958095.1. NCBI lineage: Eukaryota > Metazoa > Arthropoda > Malacostraca > Decapoda > Cambaridae > Procambarus > Procambarus clarkii. The sequence goes on from NC_091182.1 coordinate 44,257,531, forward strand.
CATGGAACAATAAAGACCTGGCTTAATTACCTTTAGTATGAGGCGATTTCGTGATCTAACCGGATCACCCTATATCCTGACATTAATGGCCATAAATGAATGATAAACGGGTTTCGGATAGACACTTAACTTGAATTTGTAGACAGCGTGTTGACAATGGTACACCTTTGGTTTCCATAACACTACGTCCAAGTAAAATTAAAAGGAGCCGAATTTGCTCCCGAGAGCCTCTGGTCTAGTACAAACAATGGCTGCATCTAACACTCCATACTATTGACGCCTGGCCGACATTGTCCAGATATGATAGGAGCCAAATTTGCTCCACACGTCTCGGAGGTGACACAACAATGGCCCCTCCTTCCCCACTCACTGACGCCTGGCCTACTTGTCCAGATGTCAGAAAGTGATAGAAGGGTCACATTTACTCTACTTTAATATTGATAATTAAGTTAATTTATATAAGATGTTTTTATGATGGTAAAGTCCAAAGACTAATGTATTTAAGAACAATTCCCAGCAGAATAGCTGGTGAATTATAATAGTATGTGGTGATGATATCCCGTTTTCTATAGACGGTAATTCCACTACAAGTTACGTTTTCTATGGGTAACTTGTTGGTACAATACAGCTATTATCTGTATGATTATTAAATGGTGTCGGATTTTCCGACAGGGCACATAGCCTAACACCAATAAATGGTTCACTTTATATATATATATATTCTCTGGCATAAATTATGCCATAAATGTCACATGAAAGAAATTATCAACTAACACAGCAAACTCTTCAATTATAATACGGGTGCATCCACACCACAAATATATCCTGTGAGAGCTTTCTACGGCCCCACTTCTCACAACTGTGTCCTACCGTGACATTGGTGAGCCTTGCTCACGAGGTACAAAATACTCTGGCTAAATAATATAGCTGACTAAAGGGGAATTGGGAGGGAAACTAGAATCACCTACTTCCACCTATCCTCCGGTGAGAGTTGAGTTGTAGCTCCTGGTCCAGGCTCTCGCCTCGTGTAGGGAGCGCCCCCACACACACCCTGTCGTGTCCTCCAGGAACCCAATCAACGTCCCAAAATAAACACGCCGTCTCCGTGTTCTGTCCTCCGCGGGTTCGTGCTCCTCCTCCACGTCTTGTAGAGTTGGAGTCGGTCTCCCGGCCGTCAACTTCTCCTCCCAACTACGGCTGCCAACCTACGTCTTGGCTGTAGTCATCCGGATTCCCAATTAGTATCTTCTTTTAACTGCTTCCCAGTGGATTGGCCCAGCCGCTACGTCGCCACTGTGAAGCTATCAGACGTCCCAGACGATACTGCCTAGACTTCACCTGCACAGCACCCGACCCTGGAGCACTTGATGCTCAATATTTCGTCAATTCCCTCTTCGGTTATTATTATTAACATCTTTATTGACAAAATTAATTACAATTTTGCCTAATCTGAGGATTTTGATAGTCTTATTAATGTAACGGGGGGTGGGGGAAATAGCTCTATCTTGTCCATTATTCCACCCCCAGTTAACTAACGAGGCCGGGGGAAACAGCTCTCTCTAGTCCGTTATCCCGTCCCCAGTTAGCTAACTATTCTAGAGCACCTCCAGAGTTCCTAAGGCAACCTCTCTCGTTCAACACCTTGTAACCTATGTATTTGACTACCTAGGTGCTAAGACTACAAGGCGCCGTCCCTTGATCAGTTACCCGAAACTCTAGAGAGAACTCTGAAATACAGAATCATTGCCACAAACGTATAAGAGAAAACGAAAGGAAAGAAATGAATAGTGAAGTAATTAGTGAGGGCTTGGGGGTGAGAGGGAGAGAGGTGGGAGGAGCGAGGAGGGTCATTAGTTGAAAGTGAGAGTTTAGAGAGGGGGTGGAGGGAGAGGTGTAGTAGGGTAGAAGGAGAAGAGTAGATAGTAGAAGTAGAAGAGTAGATAGTAGAAGACGAAATGCTGCCACCATCCATTCATGATCATTACATACAAGACAAGGAATGGAACTTGCCTGTATCACAAAATTCTCAAAAGATGTTATCATGAGTTCATTATTAGTATGTTCCCTCTGTACCATGTATCAACTCCAAACATGCACTCATTTATATCATGAACCCAGTAACCACAGAGGCTTTCTCAAATCCTCAACTCAAAGCTCTAGGGAACAAAGTTAAACACAATTTAAATAATAAATTCATAATTATATTTCACATGAAGTATCATAATTTAGCAATTCAATTAAAATGTTCCAGTTTAATATACAAAGTGAGTCATCATCCAAGAATTCGAGAACCCTACAACTTGACTGCCCCTGATCATCACACAACATATGTAAACACGACCAAGTCACCTAAATGTTCACTCACCGAGGACTGAGTCTAAGTTGAATAGAGAGGGGGGGGGGGGGGGTCTGCAGTTTTCAGGCAGCGTCACCCCCCGTCTGGTGACGGCCTATCTCGACGGCTGGCCTCTGCTCTGCTCCGCTGGCCGGTCTCCTATTGCTTAATGCTCGATAGCTCTCCGAGTTTATATTGGGGAACCTAGTAGCTAACTCCGCCCACAAGTAGATAGCCTCCGGCACTACCAAGCCACTCCTTAAACGTCGGCATGTTTGAAGGCTACCCGGCTCCAATTATACGCTTAGCGGAAGCAAGGTGAAATTCTCATGATCTGACCTCAGGTCACTTGGGGTCGTTAACGGTTAGAGGTGTGAGATCTCAGGCAGACAACTGGCGCCTCTCCGATCCTTGTCTGTGACTCATGTACTCTATGTATGTATTAACCTAAACCAAACACTTTTACAGTGTTACATCTCCCCTTCTCCCCGAAAATAAAGTTTTTGCAACACTGCTAAAGCAAGCTAGCTGTGTGCGACAACTTTATTAACGAAAAGAATACATCCTAGCTAAACAAATATACATCATCCTACTCTAAAAAATGAAATATGTAGACAGACGTCCATTGTCTCTGGCTGGGCGACGTCACTGCTTGGTCTTGTAGATAATCCTGTACCACATTTCTTCAACACAACTGCCTCCGTCGCTTCTCCGTCGTTAACGCACAACAACACTTGGTCAACCCGAAAGCCGTTACTACTTGAACTGCGCACAGGACCGTGGAATTCGGTTGTCCCAGCTGATCTGTAATTGGCCCTACGTCAGTCACCATGAGAGACGTATATTGGGGTTCTTCACAGCTATAGGGACTACAAGTTTCGAGACCTTCATATAGTTGCCAACAGTAGAAATCCCATCCTACTCTTCTTCCTCCCTGTTGCTCCAGCACGCCTCCTTCAGAGAGCTACTTCTGACAGCCACATCAAGTCCGCATGACACAGGAAGAATCACTCAACAGAGCAACATGCTTGTAGGAGGGGCGGCCAGTTAAGGCAAACGATCCTGTCTTGCAATTACGCTCCATGCAATGATGCTGACACCAGCAAGGGACACGAGGCATCGTGTCTCACTCAGCTTGTCTTATGTTCTTCTTCTTCTTTCTTCTTTCTTCTTTCTTCTCTCTTCCTTCTTCTCTCTTCTTTCTTCTCTTCCTCCTCCCATGGGTCTTTGACAAGCGACCTGGGGTACATTGGGGTCCGTCCTGGGTAGACCGATGTTGGTGGGACAGACTGGAGTCGTTGTTGCTCCTCTTCCATCTTTACTGGGTCGTCTGGGGTCGTCTGCAGAACGACCTGGGGTCCACTGGGGGTCCGTTAGTCTTGGGGTCCACTGGGTAGACCAATGTTGACCGACCGAGAGGGCTGCATCTTGGGGTCCCCTGGGGTGGTGATGGTGGTGGAGCCATGACCTCCAGGTAGTGGGCTGGTCGTGGTGGCGGTGATAAACGCCCCTGAGTGTGGTACACAGCAGCCGTCTCCCTCTTCTGTATATGCGTCGCGCCTCTCCTCTGGCTCCCACCTGTGAATTGAACATAAAGGCGACAATACCCGTGTTCCATGCTGTTGTGTGACCCTGTAGTTTGTATAGGGTTCACACAGTCCAATTATAAGCTCTCCTCCTGGCAACAACTACACTTAAATTTTTAAAATAATCCAATTAACACTGAATGATACTGACTTGGTGGAACATAAGACAGTAACAGAGGAAAGTTTAGAGAAGAGAGAATAAGGTCATCACTACTTTTAACCTGTCACACAAAAAAAAATCAATACTAATAGACAAAACGCTAGCCTAACTTAACTGTACCGTTCCTAATCTTAAGTACATAATTAACCGTTACTCCCACCCTTAACCTACAGCCACCTACGTGACCCAGAGTGTTTTCCTAGCTTCTCCGCCGGTAAACAACTCAAAACTGTTGCCACCCCTGTGACCAGACTATCTAACGTCGAGCGTCCCCAACGTGAAGTCTACTGACATACTAAGCCTCCCCCTAGCATGCTGTACAATACCAGTACACCTCGGGTTATTGCGTTCAAATGGAGTAAAACAGTCGATCGCAATAATCTGAGCAGAACCACCCTTAAACTACTTAAGAACTACACCTGCCACTCCCCACTGACCTGGAGACCAGCGGTGGCTGGGTGTCCCCGTGGGACATGCGAGGTCACCTGTCACACTCAGCTGACCTGCACTACCAACACCGCTAAGTTCCCAAATCGCCAAATCTTATTACTAACATAAATCACTACACACGCAAGTTCTGGTGAACATTCCCTGAACTACACAAAACTCACAAAATCACTAAACACAACACCAGAGAATCACCATCTCCTAGCCTGAAAAAACTCGCTAAATCGTGAAAGTAAAACACCTGTCAAGATCTCCCTGATAGCGCCTGAGCGGCAAAAAGACACGTGGGACTGAACAATGTTAAAAGAACACCAACTACCTACAACATTGTTCAACACCGCTGCCAACATTGTAACGGGGGGTGGGGGAAATAGCTCTATCTTGTCCATTATTCCACCCCCCAGTTAACTAACGAGGCCGGGGGAAACAGCTCTCTCTAGTCCGTTATCCCGTCCCCAGTTAGCTAACTATTCTAGAGCACCTCCAGAGTTCCTAAGGCAACCTCTCTCGTTCAACACCTTGTAACCTATGTATTTGACTACCTAGGTGCTAAGACTACAAGGCGCCGTCCCTTGATCAGTTACCCGAAACTCTAGAGAGAACTCTGAAATACAGAATCATTGCCACAAACGTATAAGAGAAAACGAAAGGAAAGAAATGAATAGTGAAGTAATTAGTGAGGGCTTGGGGGTGAGAGGGAGAGAGGTGGGAGGAGCGAGGAGGGTCATTAGTTGAAAGTGAGAGTTTAGGGAGGGGGTGGAGGGAGAGGTGTAGTAGGGTAGAAGGAGAAGAGTAGATAGTAGAAGTAGAAGAGTAGATAGTAGAAGACGAAATGCTGCCACCATCCATTCATGATCATTACATACAAGACAAGGAATGGAACTTGCCTGTATCACAAAATTCTCAAAAGATGTTATCATGAGTTCATTATTAGTATGTTCCCTCTGTACCATGTATCAACTCCAAACATGCACTCATTTATATCATGAACCCAGTAACCACAGAGGCTTTCTCAAATCCTCAACTCAAAGCTCTAGGGAACAAAGTTAAACACAATTTAAATAATAAATTCATAATTATATTTCACATGAAGTATCATAATTTAGCAATTCAATTAAAATGTTCCAGTTTAATATACAAAGTGAGTCATCATCCAAGAATTCGAGAACCCTACAACTTGACTGCCCCTGATCATCACACAACATATGTAAACACGACCAAGTCACCTAAATGTTCACTCATAGAGGACTGAGTCTAAGTTGAATAGAGAGGGGGGGGGGGGTCTGCAGTTTTCAGGCAGCGTCACCCCCCGTCTGGTGACGGCCTATCTCGACGGCTGGCCTCTGCTCTGCTCCGCTGGCCGGTCTCCTATTGCTTAATGCTCGATAGCTCTCCGAGTTTATATTGGGGAACCTAGTAGCTAACTCCGCCCACAAGTAGATAGCCTCCGGCACTACCAAGCCACTCCTTAAACGTCGGCATGTTTGAAGGCTACCCGGCTCCAATTATACGCTTAGCGGAAGCAAGGTGAAATTCTCATGATCTGACCTCAGGTCACTTGGGGTCGTTAACGGTTAGAGGTGTGAGATCTCAGGCAGACAACTGGCGCCTCTCCGATCCTTGTCTGTGACTCATGTACTCTATGTATGTATTAACCTAAACCAAACACTTTTACAGTGTTACATTAAATTGAGGTAAATGCTAGTATTCACTGTCACGCAGGACAGAGGGTCATACATAAGACAATAGGCCTAAACTGTAGGCTGAAGCACATATATATCACGGTTACTATCAATGTTTTAATGTGTGGATATGTGAAAACAACTTTCTATTGTGCACTGCCACACAAGGGCAGGGATGGGTTCATAAGTGATACAGCTTAGAATATAAGTAGAAATTGTTCTTCATTCTTTAAAATGGACAAGCAAATTTTGGGTAAATTGTTAGGATGTCGTCCAGAACACCTGAGTCAATAAAATAGTTACACAGTTGGTGGTACAATAGGCCAGGAGGTCTAAAGTCCTTTACGGTTTCACATTCATCAATATAGTGTTCTAGTGAATGCATTAAAGGTTTATCACAGAGTTTACAATCTGAATATTCTGGTAGTGGCTCAGCCTCACTAACCTGCCAGATGTGTCTATAGCCAAGGCGAATTCGCACAATTACTACATCACATTGCCTGGTCCGGTTACTGTGCTGACCATACAAATACCTATTATTACAGAACTTGTCATAACTTTTAATACTGCAGCTTTCAGGTCTCTGTGCATTTCTTAGTTCTTCTAAATCTGAATTAATTTCTTTAATTTGTATGTTTCTAATAACTGCATTAGATAGTCCAAAATCATAATCAATGTTTTCTTTCCTGCAAGCCTCATTCATGGAATGAAGGAAGACCTCTCGGCGTACTTGCAGACTACGGGTGACGCGTAAGGTCCACGGGATCTGAGTTCAACTGTCAAACTGACAGGATCAACCTTCAGACATCCGTCCACCTTGACGTGTCGTGTTAGACTGATGGCGCTACCTCGGTGCGATGACCGGACCCCCCTGCCTTCGTGACAACATACTTGCCAAGGGAGGTTTTCATTGGCTCCCCGTGCCACTTCGCTGTCGGTGACCAATCTGGTGCCACTGACGTCACACAGTTTTGGCGGCAAAACGGAGGGGCCAGCGCCATATTGGCTTCCTAAAGGGCCTATACCAAAGGCCAAAATACTCTTCTTTTACAATTTTATCGCCACTGCGAAAACACTACACTCTCCCACATATATCAAACTGATGCCTGCAACGTAGAGAAAACTCGGGTAAAGTGGACATGACTCTTATAGCAGGTGTGGGAGAAATATAAGGGGGGAACACCGTCACAAGAGTAATGTTATAATTCTAGTAAGATTCGTAACATCCCTCCCGTCCCCTAAGAAACAAATGAAATTAACTGAAGGTTGATTTCATTGTTTTTGTCTGCATGAAATATAACAAGAAAATACAACATGAAAATACTTCAACTAAAATCAAAGTACAAAGCAATGAAATTTCACACAGTAAAAAAAATACAAAATTTACATACATCTTATGAATAAAGAACACTACATATTATGGCACTGCAACAGGAAATCCTCTGGATAAGGCATCAGCAATAACATTTTGCCTCCCAGGAATATGACGAATTACAATATTGAATTCGTGCAGAATCAATGACCATCTAAGTATTCTTTGGTTTTTACACTTCATAAAGTTGATTGCAACAGGAAATCCTCTGGATAAGGCATCAGCAATAACATTTTGCCTCCCAGGAATATGACGAATTACAATATTGAATTCTTGCAGAATCAATGACCATCTAAGTATTCTTTGGTTTTTACACTTCATAGAGTTGATAAATGGATTATGATCTGTATATACTACCACTTGATTTCCTGACAAATGTCTCAAATTTCTTCACTGCCAATATTAAACAAAGTGCTTCTTTCTCAACTACAGAGTAATTAATTTGTGTCCTATCAAACATACGAGAGAAATAATAAACAGGATGTTCTAACTCACATGGTCCTACTCGGAACAAAACAGCACCTGCTCCTAGATCTGAAGCGTCTATGTGCAGAATAAAAGGTTTATCATACTGTGGACTAGCTAGCACAGGTGAAGTAGAGAGAGAATTCCTTTCAACTTCTGAAAAGAGTTCTGACACTCCTGCGTCCATTTAAATTTTACCTGTTTCCTTAAAAGATTTGTTATGAGTGCAGCAACAATGGAAAAGTTTTTACAATATCTCCTATAATACGCACACATTCCAATAAATCTTTGTACAGACTTCTTATTTGTTAGGACTGGGTAATCCACAATTGCCTGGATCTTGTCTTGCAATGGGACTAGCCTTCCTTGTTCGACCTCATGTCCTAAATACACTATAGTTCCTTTAGCCCAACTACAGTTCTTCATATTGACAGTCAAATTAGCATGTTGTAACACATTAAACAATTTCTTTAAACTAGACATATGATCTACCCAATTCTTACTGAAAATCACAATGTCATCCAAATATTCCCTACAATCTGGCACATCCTTGAACAAAGAACTCATTAATTTCTGAAAAGTGGCTGGAGCATTCCTTAATCCAAAAGGCATTACATTAAACTCGTAAGCTCCATCAGGAGTGATAAATGCTGTCACTTCCCTGGCAAAATCTGTAAGGGGTAACTGGTGATATCCCTTAGATAAGTCCAATTTAGATACAAATTTAGCATGACCTATAGTATCGACACAGTCCTCCAACAAAGGTAAAGGATATACATCAACTACAGTTACCTGGTTGAGTTTTCTATAATCCACTACTAGTCTCCACTTATCTTCTGGTTTTGGTACTAATAGACATGGTGAACTCCAGGAACTCTGACTGGGTCTAATGAACCCATGTCGAAGAAGATAATCAACCTCCTCCTGGATGATACGACGTTTCTCGGGTGTCACTCGATAAGGGTGTAGCCGAATTGGAGTTACATTTGTCAGGTTAATGTCGTGAGTAATGAGAGAAGTCTGAGTGGGGACCTCCCCAAACAAGCTACAAGACATCTCCAAAAGGTCCTGGAACTCTGCTCTCTCCTCATCCTGCAAATGACACAACAATTCTTCCCCGGAACTGCTGGAATTAGACAAACAAGAATTACCATCTTCCTCTGCAACACTCGACTCTTCAGGATTTACCTCCTCAGCAACGCAACAAGCCACAATACTAGGCCCACAATAAGCCTTCAACCGGTTTACATGTACACTCATGGTCTGACGTTTCTGCTTGGGATGGCAAACTTTGTAAGTAACTTCCCCAAGACGTTTTACTACTTGGTACGGTCCAGCAAATTTATGAGACATAGACGTACCCATACGAGGCTTCAAGACCAATACCAAATTTCCAGGTTCAAAAACTCTGAGTTTGGCCTTGAACCTCTGGTCATGTTTCTGCTTCATTACCTGTTGTTGTTCACTTAGATGTCGTAAGGCCAACTCCCGCGTTCTGGACAGCTTGCTCTTGACATCCGTCAGGTAACGCTCACTCTGCCTGGCTGTAACATCTCCTAACATTTTTTCATATAACAATTTTAAAAGTCCTCTCACCTGATGTCCGAATACAAGCTCGAATGAAGTGCACAGTGCCTAGGGCACTGTGCAATCCATCTCTTGCCGCAAACAAAACAAATGGTAAATTATCATCCCAATGTCTGGGTGAATCTTCCCCAATTGCCTTCAACATTTTCTTGAGAGTTTGGTGGAACCGCTCGATTCCCCCTTGACTCTGAGGATGGTAAGTGTCATGTTCACAGAAAATGGTACCATCCGTTTTCTATGTGCGGCGGCTGGGACGCCAGAGAGAGATTGGAGGTAAACAAGAGAGCGTACAGGACGCCCGCCAAGCTTGGTAGCTACTAGTCATGTAATCATATTAAGTATTAAAGTCAGTAACCAAGTCATGACTTTACATCAACCCTACAACCAAGACTTCCTCAGTAACACACAAACACCACATTGGCGACGAGGATGAACTGTGAACGCAGGTATTTGTTCAGTTTCAAACACAAGGGAGAAGCATGCTGCCTGGAGGAGGAAGAGAAGCTGTGAGCGCCATACCCGATGCTGTATGCTAACCGATGCTGTGTGCTAACCAATGCTGTGTGCTAAACGATGCTGTGTGCTAACCAATGCTGTGTGCTACCCAAGCTGTGTGCTACCCAAGCTATGCTGAAGAAACTGTGTACTGAGGAATCTGCCGACGTTGTGTACGAAACGACGCTTTGATGTGTACAAAACCTGATGTTTTGGTTACGAAACGACGCTTCGTGCTACAAAATTCATCACACTGAACTGACTGCTGTAACAACTGCTGTACCAACTGCTGCACCAACTGCTGTACCAACTGCTGTACCAACTGCTGCTGTACCAACTGCTGTGCCAACTGCTGCTGTACCAACTGCTGCTGTACCAACTGCTGTGCCAACTGCTGTGCTGCTGCTGTGAGTAGGAACAACACATGTACACAAGGGCTAGGTAAGAAGTCAGTTGCTGCTATATTGTGCACTGTTGTGAACTTTTGCATTAAAATGCTTGTGTGCTTTGCAAAATTAAAGTAATTACAGTGAATTCTTGACTAACATATTCAGTGCAGTAAGTGTTTAATATTCTGAGGAACATTTAAGTGATAAGTTACATTTATTCAGTAAAAATGGCAAATATACCCCAGTTTCCTGCATTTGATCATGACTGTGACCAGACAAACCTGTCACAGAGGAGGGTCAAATGGCTTAAAAAGTTTGAAAATTTGTTGATAGTTTCTGACATCAAAAGTGCTGAAAGAAAGCGTGCCTTTCTACTTCATTATGCAGGTGATAGAGTTTGTGACATCTTTGACACACTGAAAGACACTGGTGGTGCCAAAGATTATGACACTGCCAAAGCCAAACTAACAGAGCATTTCAAACCAAGGCAAAATACTGCTATGGAAATTATGCATTTCAGGAGAGCAAAACAACTCTCTAATGAAACTGTGGATCAATACCACACACGTCTGCAGGGTTTAGCAGCCCATTGTAAGTTTGCTGATGTTGACAAAGAGATCAAACAGCAAATAATTGAATCATGCACATCTACACGTCTTCGTCGAAGAGCTCTAGAACTTGTTGATGATGACAGTTCTCTTACCAAGATACTGGATATGGCTCGTCGAATGGAAGATGCTGCACGTGATGCTCGTGTCATGGAGTGCAGTGCTAATAACGGTTCTGCCACTGTTACTAACAGTGATGAGGTACGTAAGGTTCAGGGAGGACACCGTGATCAAAGAAGATAGCATGGCAAACCTAACAGTAAATTTAGCCGAGAACCACGTCACAACTGGGGTCAAGGAACAAGGCTCAAGCAGTCACAACGACCCACATCAGAGGGTGTCAACAATAAATGTTACAATTGTGGAGGAGACTACCCACACCAAGATAATGTTTGTCCGGCTCAAGGTAAGAAGTGCTATGAGTGTGGAAAACTAGGTCATTTTGGTGCTATGTGTCGTTCCGCACTAAAAAAACCACAGTCAATGAATAAAAGCACTGTACGAGGATCAGGTCATAGGGGTCGAGGTGGTAAACACAATATTGCACCTCAAATCAAGAATGTTAACAATGTACAAGACAACATTTCATTACAACCAGTCTCAGATGACAGTGAATGTGATTATACTTATGGAGTACAAGCAATCACAGAATGGAATGATCTTCCAAACAACCCAGAGACATGTGTATACATTGCTGGTATTTGTCTCAAAGTTCTCATTGACACTGGATCAAATGTGGGAACCGACCTGTGAGATTTATATTTATTTAATTTATATGAATTTATATTTACGTTAATTTATATACTTCGATAGCAATTTGTATAATGATAAGTGGACTGTATTTCTGCACTAATCTCTTAATCTCACAAATCGATCCTCTACACATTAGGGGGGTTTATTAAATTAATATATATGCAGCCAATCAAACTACAGTATTAACTATATACATTGAAAAGGTTCCTTATCTTATAGTACAGCAGGTTAGTCCACCAGGTATAACTAGGGTGTAGACACCAAATTATCCTCTTTGAGGTAGCTTCCATATCACCCAGTAACTGGTGCACAAATCTTGCTTCCTCGTCTTGACCTTTAGTTTGAGGCTTCCACGTGCTCTAACCGGGTCACCCTATATAATGACATTAATGGCCATAAATGATAGATAATGGGTTTCGGAAAGAACACTTAACTTGATATGTAGACAGCGTGTTGAAAAATGGTACACCTTTGGTTTCCATAACACTACGTCCAAGTAAATTTAACAGGAGCCGAATTTGCTCCCGTGTGAGCCTCTGGTCTCAATATAAACAATGGCTGCCCTCCTTCCTCACTCTGACGCCTGGCTTACATTGTCCACATGTCAGAAAGTGATAGAAGGGTCACATTTACTCTACTTTAATATTGATAATTAAGTTAATTTATATAAGATGTTTTTATGATGGTAAGGTCCAAAGACTAATGTATTTAAGAATAATTCCCACCATAATAGGTGGTGAATTATAATAGTATGTGGTGATGATATCCCGTTTTCTTTAGATGGTAATTCCACTACAAGTTACGTTTTCTATGGGTAACTTGTTTATACAACACAGCTATTATCTGTATGATATATTAAATGCTGTCGGATTTTCCGACATAATTCCCCAGGGGGCTGCCCACGGGTCGAAGTCCTATTTAGAACAGACGAACACCGATACTCCTCCTTCGAATTATTAGATTAATTTGATGTTAGTAGTTAGTAATCACACATTTGTGCGTCTGTTCGTACAGGACGGATGTCCCGTACTAGAGTTGCAGGGGTTAGAAGTCTAATGCAATTTCATTTCCCTGTCAACTCTTGAAAGGCTAATATTCAAGCCTAATTACATATTATTTAACCCAGAAGACTGAATGTGATCAAGTACTACAGTCAAGTATGATTCAGGGACTGCAGTGAGATCAGTGACATTAGATATAACTTGAAGTTTCTTCAGGTAACTGGTCACTGATATATAAACACTGAGGCCCATGGAATACATCTTGATTAAATAATAAATGTATCAAATCAGTCATCAGTTTTATTGGGGTTTAATTTAGTTAATTGATTCAGAAGATTGAATACCTCATCATTAAAGTAAAGTATGGTTCTGAGACTGCAGTGGGTTCAGTGACATTGGTCGCAGTGACTTGTAGCTGTTTTAGGCTACTGTTCACTGATTTGCCACTGAGGCCTCATGAAATCATCTCCAGCTTTAAATGATGATACTAACATCAACCTCTGTTGGTATAGTCAGCTGTAATCTCCTTAGTATAATGCTACTGGAGAAATATAATCAGCTGACAAATTTAGATCTGTACTGGTATTGTTTATCTGCAGGCATAGGTCTCCTCAGGCTTGATACTGGGCCTGAGAGTAATTTACCTCCTGCAGAGTTTAACATGGTTATACCCTGATATTTAGTAGGGCTACCGATGAATCGATGACAATAGTCTGTCCCTACAAGGAGACCGAAGTCGGTGAGGTGATCAGACTTAATATTATCTGCCAATTTTATTCCTCTATTTCTCAGGAATTTGGCTGTTGCTCTCAGACCTTGAACTTGTAGGTCTACTGGTATTTTGTCCACCACAATGGCTTGTACTCGACAGATGTACCTGCCTAAACGTACTGATGGTTGTACCACCTGGTAGACTTGAGGTCCTGCATCTGTTAAAAACCCTTAGATGTTGAATGACATCTGGGCTACAGGCCTTAATTGTAATTCATCTGCCAACTTTTTAGTGATATATGTTCTCTGGGATCCTTGGTCAAACAACCCACGGGTATGGACCTTGGCCCTCTTATTCAGGATGGTAATTTGGGCAGTAGGCAAAGTCGTATTACCTTTAGACTTTGAACATAAGAACATAAGAACATAAGAACAAAGGTAACTGCAGAAGGCCTATTGGCCCATACGAGGCAGCTCCTATTCTATAACCACCCAATCCCACTCATATACTTGTCCAACCCGTGCTTGAAACAATCGAGGGACCCCACCTCCACAATGTTACGCGGCAATTGGTTCCACAAATCAACAACCCTGTTACTGAACCAGTATTTACCCAAGTCTTTCCTAAATCTAAACTTATCCAATTTATACCCATTGTTTCGTGTTCTGTCCTGTGTTGATACTTTTAATACCCTATTAATTTCCCCCCGGTTATGTCCATTCATCCACTTGTAAACCTCTATCATGTCACCCCTAACTCTTCGCCTTTCCAGTGAATGCAACTTAAGCTTTGTTAATCTTTCTTCATATGAAAGATTTCTAATTTGGGGAATTAACTTAGTCATCCTACGCTGGACACGTTCAAGTGAATTTATATCCATTCTATAATATGGCGACCAAAACTGAACTGCATAATCTAAATGGGGCCTAACTAGAGCAAGATATAGCTTGAGAACCACACCAGGTGTCTTGTTACTAACGCTGCGATTAATAAATCCAAGTGTCCGATTTGCCTTATTACGAACATTTATGCATAGATCCTTTTGTTTTAAATTCTTACTAATCATAACTCCCAGATCCCTTTCGCAATCCGACTTCGCAATCACAACACCATCTAGCTCGTATCTTGTAACTCTATCATCATTACCTAACCTCAGAACTTTACATTTATCAGCATTAAACTGCATCTGCCAATCCTTTGACCATTTCAAAACCCTATCTAGATCAACTTGAAGTGATAGTGAGTCCTCCTCCGAATTAATTTCCCTACCGATTTTCGTATCATCGGCAAATTTGCAAATGTTGCTACTCAAACCTGAATCTAAATCATTTATATATATTATAAACAACAGAGGTCCCAGGACAGAGCCTTGAGGCACTCCACTTACAACATTTTCCCACTCTGACTTGATTCCATTTATACTAACTCTCTGTTTCCTTTGGTATAGCCATGCCCTAATCCAGCTTAATATAGCACCCCCAATACCATGAGACTCTATCTTTTTAATCAGTCTTTCATGTGGCACTGTATCAAAAGCTTTGCTAAAGTCAAGGTATACAACATCGCAATCCTTACCACTATCAACTGCCTCAACAATGCTAGAATAAAAAGATAACAAATTTGTTAAACATGAACGGCCATTTATAAAACCATGTTGCGACTCAATTATTAATTTATGTTTTTCAAGATGAAGACGAATTTTATTTGCTATTATAGATTCGAGTAACTTTCCCACAATAGACGTTAGGCTAATTGGTCGATAGTTAGACGCAAGTGATCTATCTCCTTTCTTAAAAACTGGTATCACATTAGCAACTTTCCAAAACTCTGGCACTCTGCCTGACTCTAATGATTTATTAAATATGGTTGACAGTGGGTCACAAAGCTCCTCTTTGCATTCGTTAAGCACCCTGGCAAACACTTCATCCGGCCCTGGGGATTTGTTTGGTTTGAGTTTTACTATTTGTTTAAGAACATCCTCCCTGGTAACTGTTAAACTCGTCAACCTGTCCTCGTCCCCACCCACATAGACTTGTTCGGCTGAAGGCATATTGTTAAGTTCCTCTTTAGTAAATACAGATACAAAATATTTATTAAAAATACTACTCATCTCTTCATCACTATCTGTTATTTGACCTGTCTCAGTTTTTAATGGACCTATCCTTTCCCTAGTCTTAGTACGATATAACTGAAAAAACCCTTTAGGATTTGTCTTTGCTTGCCCTGCTATGCGAACTTCATAGTTTCTTTTTGCTTTCCTTATCTCTTTTTTAACATTTCTAACCAGTTGTACGAATTCCTGTTCTAAAGTGACCTCCCCATTTTTAATCCTTTTGTACCAAGCTCTCTTTTTACCTATAAGGTTCTTCAAATTCTTTGTTATCCACTTTGGGTCATTAGTATTCGATCTATTCAATTTGTATGGTATACTACGTTCCTGTGCTTTGTTTAGAATATTCTTAAATAAGTTATATATTGAATCCACATCGAAATCCCCATTTAAGTCACCTATCGCTGGGATCATGTCTCGCTCCAAGACCGGCCCACACCCCATACCCAAGACTTTCCAATCAATTTGACCCAAAAAATTTCTTAGGCTATTAAAATCAGCATTACGAAAATCTGGCACTTTAACAGAATTTTCTCCTACTGGTCTATTCCATTCTATGCTAAATCTGATTTCTTTGTGATCACTGCTCCCTAGCTCACTCCCTATTTCGATGTCATTAATTTGCGTTTCCCTGTTAGTTAACACTAAATCTAAAATATTATTTTCCCGTGTTGGTTCCTTAATGTGTTGCGTAAGAAAGCAATCGTCAATTAATTCTAGAAAATCTTCTGCTTCACTATTCCCTGTTTTGTTCAACCAGTTTATTCCGCTAAAATTAAAGTCACCCATGACATAAATACTGTTAGATCTAGATGCTCTAGATATTTCATCCCATAGATGCTTTGCTTCCATTCTGTCTAAATTTGGTGGCCTATATATTACTCCTATTATAATATTATTAGCTTTTTCGTTTAATTCAATCCAAATAGTTTCTGTGTGTGGCTCTGTTTTGATTCCCTCTTTGAGACTACATTTCAAATTGTCCCTAACATATATGGCTACTCCACCTCCTCGTCTAATATATCTATCTGTGTGAAATAGTTTAAATCCATATATTTGATATTCAGCTAATAGTTCTCTATTTTCTACATTCATCCACGTTTCGGTAAGTGCAATAATATCTATTTTTTCTGTGCAGACAAGAGCATTTAATTCGTTAATTTTATTTCTTAGACTTCTACTGTTAGTGTAATATACCCTAAGTGAATTGTTATTTTGCGGACCTTCTCTTTCCCTGGTCGTTTTGCCAATTCCTTTCTCCCACAAACACATACTTTTATTACCTCCTTCCTCCAAATCAATTCCCATACCTCTATCTACTAACAGTTTAAACCCAAACAAACACCTCTAACCACTTCTTCTAACGAGTTCGCAACAGCAACAACCCCAGCTCTCGATAGATGCACCCCATCACGAGCATACATTTCATTTCTTCCATAGAAGTGTTCCCAGTTGTCTATGAAAGATATTGCATTTGATTTGCAATATCTTTCCAGCCGGCAATTGACACCAAGTGCCCTCGATATCCATTCATTTCCCACTCCCTTTCTTGGAAGAATGCCACATATGATCGGGATTCCTCCCTTGCTCCTAACTAACTCTATGGCTGTTTTATACCTCTGAATCAGTTCCTCACTCCTAACTCGACCAACATCATTTCCTCCCACGCTAATGCAAATAATGGGATTGTTCCCATTACCAGCCATAATATCATTCATGTTGTTTATAATATCACCAATGCCAGCTCCGGGATAGCAAACCCTTAACCTGTTCCCCCTATCTCTAGCACAAAACGTTCTATCCAAATACCTTATCTGGGAATCTCCCACAACTAATGTTTGCTTAGGTACTTCCTTTACCCTCTGAGGGGCCTGCGCTTCCTTTCTCTTCGTTGCTTTCCCTTTTGCGCGATCCACAGTCTCTCCACAGCACTCGTCCTCCAAAACGTCAAATGAATTAGAGGTTGCTATGGCGTTTGAAGGCGGCTTTATCAAAGTCTTCTTAAGGCCCCTGTCTTTCACAACTCTCCAAGACGAGGTCCCTTTACTGCTGGTCTCCTCCTTCGTTACTTCTCGTTGTTCTTTAAGCTGACGCACCTCCTCCCGCAGAAAGTCCAACTCTGTCCTCAGGGCTCCCACTAGAGTCACCAGGTCCTTAACTACAACTTCCATATTGCTATGATGATATAACAACACTCAGGAGCTTCGGTTAACACAACCTCTCACTGTGAATTCACCTGACCGACCGATTGGACACTCTTTGTTTGTTGCACCTTGCAGTACTGTACTGTGGTGGGAATGCTATCTTCCACCTTGGGGTTTGGAGACGTTGTTTTGGTGTCTCTGCACAATGCTGCATGGTGTTGACCTTTGTTACACCTATTACAGGTGTGTAATTGGGTATCACAGTCCTTGATGTTATGTTTCCTGAGGCACCTCGTGCAATGTTGCAAATCTTTGAGTCGCTCAACACGGGCGTCACTATCAGGAAAATTAGAGCAGTGGTACATTGAATGTTTCTCATTGCAGAACAAACATGTTCCATAGCTTCCTGTACCCTTTGGTGTCATGTTCTTGGGTGACACAGTAACTATAGGCTTGGAGGGTCCCACTGCATATACGCCCACACTGCCACTGTTCCACTTTGGTGTTGAATTATATTGTCTAGATTGATTTGGAGTACCTTTGGTACTCTGTGGTTTACTATTATTGGTTTCTGAGGGTTTACTTGGTGGTTTTAATTTGTCATGTGTTCGTAATTGATGAACTACTGACTTTAAACCTTCAGATATTTCATTCATGGATAAAATGCTTTTATTGTAATGAGCACTCATTTGTCTCAATATGTCCCTAGGTATTTTCTCCTGGACAATTATTTTCAAGACCCACTCAGCCCCGTTTGTATCTGCTGTCAGGCTGAGGGCATTGATCAATGATTCTACCTCCAGCTTGAAGACTTGGAGTGAATCAGCTGAAGCCTCCGGTGGGGGTAAATGCAACAGCTCATGAACTAAATGTGATGTTCTTACTTCTGGATCAGCATAATTATCTTTGAGGAGTTTTACTGCCAGATCATAGCCGTCATTAGTTAATCTCAGATGGGATACTACTGTTTTAGCCTCACCTGATAATTGGCCTTGCAAATAAGAGAATTTACTACTCTTTGGTAAAGATTGTTTTGAGTCTACAAGGTCAACGAATTTGTTCCAAAATTCATCCCAATCTTCCTCATCTTTTCCTGAGAAAGTGGGTAAATTAATTGGAGGGAGTCGAGCTTCTGCTTGACTCGTATTAGATGCAACTGTTGTTGTTGTTGCTGTTGCCTTGTTCTGGGCAATTAATTTGACATAAGGCTGTAACGTGGCCTGAGTGTGATCTTCATAATTCGCAAGATCAACCATAATGTCGTCTATTTCTGTTTCTGATAAATTAGTGTTGGCAAGTTCAGGCACATATGTTGCTATTTGGCATTTGATTTGCTCAAATTTACCTGCAGCTGCTTGATAATAGCTTTCCAGGTCAGCATAATCAACTGTTGATTGTTGTGACAAATCTTCACATTTCTTGATCTGTCTTGTTAAGTGGCCTTTAAGACCTGCAAGGGTTCTTTTCATTCTCCCTGCATTATCCATACTGGCTCGTTGGTGAAGCCTTGTGGGACTTGTACTTGGGCTGCTCATAATACTGAACAATCACTAATGGTAGCCTAGGGTAAAATGCACTCACTAGGCAATAATCCTACCTCTACTAGAGGTTAGCACTTAAAATTAATACACATTATATATATACAATCATACACACTAATGATTTGAGTGATAAACCAGTGTCACTGGAAGTACCTTTAGGTTAGCTCCTCTATATCACCCTAGGATGGAAGAGACACTAATTAATCACTCAAAGGTGTAATGATCATAAGTAAATTATTATATATACACAACTCAACTCGAGTTGATAAAAATTACACCCAAAATAGGGTCTGGACCATGCATTAATGGTGTTAAGTTGTTGAATATAGTACAACTGACTATGGTAATAATGGGACTAGGATGAACGATAATAGTTCAACTAGTCAATGGTTAATATCCTACCCTGTTGTGGGTTGGCAATTAGTAAATATTATACTGTGATCACTAGTGCAATATATATTAAATAATTCTCTATTTTGGAGAAATAATATACACAATTATTGATAATAGCCTCTTAATTAGCCTCTATGAAACTTCTAATATTATCTAGAAGTATTAAATATTATTAGTGACCTCGCGAAATAAACTCCACAAAATTCGTAGATAATCTCTCGCGAAATGTAACACCACGAAATCCGTGAACAATCTTGCGAGGACACAGCCACTAATTTGGCTGGCTTCTATATTAGTGCTGTCATTTCACAGAATAACACGCCACCAAATCTCTGTGGGTGTGCATGAAACCGCTGATGAGGCTGAACTCAGTTGAGGGAGGCTCCTGAGCTCCCACGAGGCTTCGCCGCTGTCTTTGACTGGCTGGCCTTTGTTTAAATAACACTGCACTAGTATATTTAATGAATCCACTGGATAACTGGTTCATCCGGTACTAAGATGACCAAATGTGGGTTCAAAGGACCGAATATTCCGGTTCCGAAGGTCCAAATAATTCGGTTTCGAAGGACCAAATAATGTGGGAACCGACCTGTGAGATTTATATTTATTTAATTTATATGAATTTATATTTACGTTAATTTATATACTTCGATAGCAATTTGTATAATGATAAGTGGACTGTATTTCTGCACTAATCTCTTAATCTCACAAATCGATCCTCTACACATTAGGGGGGTTTATTAAATTAATATATATGCAGCCAATCAAACTACAGTATTAACTACATACATTGAAAAGGTTCCTTATCTTATAATACAGCAGGTTAGTCCACCAGGTATAACTAGGGTGTAGACACCAAATTATCCTCTTTGAGGTAGCTTCCATATCACCCAGTAACTGGTGCACAAATCTTGCTTCCTCGTCTTGACCTTTAGTTTGAGGCTTCCACGTGCTCTAACCGGGTCACCCTATATAATGACATTAATGGCCATAAATGATAGATAATGGGTTTCGGAAAGAACACTTAACTTGATATGTAGACAGCGTGTTGAAAAATGGTACACCTTTGGTTTCCATAACACTACGTCCAAGTAAATTTAACAGGAGCCGAATTTGCTCCCGTGTGAGCCTCTGGTCTCAATATAAACAATGGCTGCCCTCCTTCCTCACTCTGACGCCTGGCTTACATTGTCCACATGTCAGAAAGTGATAGAAGGGTCACATTTACTCTACTTTAATATTGATAATTAAGTTAATTTATATAAGATGTTTTTATGATGGTAAAGTCCAAAGACTAATGTATTTAAGAATAATTCCCACCATAATAGGTGGTGAATTATAATAGTATGTGGTGATGATATCCCGTTTTCTTTAGATGGTAATTCCACTACAAGTTACGTTTTCTATGGGTAAATTGTTTATACAACACAGCTATTATCTGTATGATATATTAAATGCTGTCGGATTTTCCGACATCAAACATTGACACCATTGCTGAGTGCCACTATGAAAAATTTAAAAAACAGTTCCCAAAGCTTGAGAACTATAATGGCAAAGCCACTGCATATGCTTCAAAGGTAGCCTTGCCAGTGATTGGAACTTTCACTGCAGAGATTAAGTCAAAGAATGCAATGCTCATTACTACATTCCATGTTGTTAGGAATGCAAAGGAGTCTTTACTCAGTTACAAGACTTCAACCAAATTGGGGCTACTTCAGCTTTCTAATGCTGTAGCAGTGGAATCTGCAAACAATGTTGATGGTATTGTTGCTGAATTTTCTGATCGATTTAAATCCATAGGTTGTTATACTGATAGCAAAGTACATCTGCATATCAACCCAGATGTAATTCCAGTTGCCCAACCACATCGCCGACAACCATTCCATACTCGCAAGAAAGTTGATGCCGAACTGGATAGGCTGATGGAACTAGATATCATTGAACCAGTAACAGGCCCAACACCATGGGTAAGCCCAATTGTCACTCCACCAAAGCCGAAGAATCCAGATGAGATACGCATTTGTGTGGACATGCGTGTTCCCAACAAGGCAATAATGCGTGAACGCCATCCTACACCCACTGTAGATAATATGATCTACCGCTTGAATGGTGCAACTGTATTCAGCAAGTTAGATTTAAACAAGGGCTATCATCAGCTTGAACTTGATGAGGAGAGTCGATTCATCACAACGTTTACGACACATCGAGGTCTGTATAGGTACAAGCGCCTGAGTTTTGGTATTAATAGTGCTGCCGAGGTATTCCAGCACATCATCAGCCAGGTATTGCAAGACATACCTAATGCTGACAACATGTCTGATGACATCATTGTTTATGGCCGTACCCAAGCTGAACACGACAAAGCTCTTCGTGCAACATTGCAACGCTTACGAGAAAAGAATTTGACGTTAAGCCGAGCAAAGTGTGAGTTCAATCAACATAAAATTGAATTCTTTGGACATGTACTTAGTGACAAAGGTCTGTCTCCAGATCCTAAGACAGTTGCAGATATCAAGAATGCTGCACCTCCTTCAACGTCCACTGAAGTACATAGTTTTCTGGGAATGGCAAACTACTGTTCTCGCTTCATTCCAGATTTTGCTACCATTACAAAGCCTCTACGTGAGCTCCTGAAGAAAAATGCATCATGGTACTGGAGCGATATCGAGCAAAATGCATTTGATGCTGTGAAAAATGCACTAGTAGAGAATGCGACTGCTGCATACTTTGATCCATCAATGGACACTGAGTTAACGGTGGATGCTAGTCCTGTTGGATTAGGTGCTGTTTTAGCCCAACACAAACCTGGTCAACCAGATTCCAGAGTAGTAATTGCCTACGCCAGCCGTTCTCTCACAGATGTTGAGCAACGATACAGTCAGACAAAGAAGGAAGCTCTTGCTCTTGTATGGGGCTGTGAACACTTCAATGTGTATCTGCTTGGTGCACCCTTCACCACGATAGTCACTGACCACAAACCGTTGGAGACCATCTTCAATAATCCAAAGTCCAAACCACCAGCTCGCATTGAGAGATGGGCTCTTCGTCTGCAACCATACAACTTTACGGTGAAATACAAGCCGGGTGCAGGCAATCCCGCTGATTACATCAGTCGACATCCTGCCAACAGTTTCACCATCACCAAGCATCAGCAAGTTGCCGAGGAATATGTACACTCTGTAACCTGTGATGCAGTCCCTAAGGCTCTTACTCTTGATGAAATCCGTACTGCAACCCTAGAGGACCCAACTCTGCAAGCAACAGTGGATGCATTGACTAAGAAAAAGTTTCCACGCATCCCACCCTCAGGAGTTGACCAAGATGCATTCAAAGCACTTGAACGCATCCAGACAGAATTAAGTGTTACGCAACAACGCGACACTGTGCTGCGAGGTACTCGTATCGTTATTCCAGCTGTTCTCCAGCAACGTGCTCTGAAGCTTGCACATCAAGGACACCAAGGTCTTGTTAGGACCAAACAGCTGCTACGAGAAAAGGTGTGGTTTCCTGGCATTGATCGTCAAGCAAAGGATATGCATGATGCCTGTGTCCCTTGCCAAGCTGCAGTGGATACTTCAAGACCAACACCTCTACAACCTTCACCACTACCTGCTGCACCATGGACGGAAGTATCAATGGACTTCTGCGGACCACTACCAACTGGAGAGTACTTGATGGTAGTCATTGATGATCACTCACGTTATCCAGAAGTAGAAATCATCAATTCCACATCTGCAAAGGCCGTCATCCCGAAACTTGACAAGATCTTTTCAAACTTTGGCATTCCTGAAGTTGTCAAGACGGACAATGGACCGCCATTCAATGGACAAGACTTTGTCAACTTTGCTGAGCATATTGGATTCAAACACCGCCGTGTGATGCCACTACATCCTCAAGCAAATGGAGAAGTTGAGAGATTCATGCAACCTCTCATGAAAGCGGTACGCTGTGCTCATGCCGAAGGACGATCCTGGAAACAAGCTATGTATGCTTTTCTCAGGAACTACCGTGCAACACCGCATGGAACACTGGGCAAGTCGCCTGGCGAACTTTTATTTGGACGTCCTATGAGAATCGCACTACCCGTCATGCCAGCCGAGGTAACGGATAAACGTCTCGCTCAGAAGGATGCACTAGCCAAGGGCAAAATGAAAATTGCTCATGATCAACGTGCAAAGGAACAGTTCATAAAGGTTGGGGACACTGTTCTCGTTAAAAAGAAAAAAGAGGGAAAGTTAGATATGCCGTATGATACAAAACCATATAAAGTGATTAGTGTAAAAGAAACTATGGTAACAGCTAGTAATAGAGATCATAGTATAACACGTAATATGGCTTATTTCAAAGTGATTCCAACTAGTGTAGAAAATGATGAAGTGCAAAGTCGTGCAAAAGAAAAAGAAAAAAATAGTTATAACCCGACAAACAATTCATCAAGGGATGTTATTGCATTTAAGGACTCTCGTCCTAAACGTCATGTTAAACGCCCTACACGATTTGATGATTAATTGTGTTCCTATGTAATGAAAAGTATTTACTTATTATGCTAAACTAAATTTAATATTGTTTGAATAATGCAGATATCTCATTCAATATTTTGTAACTTTGTAGTACAGTTTCTTTCATGTTTGTTTAACATTGCATATGTATTTTTAACCGTGAAATCCTTTGTGGAAAAGATTAAGTTGTTTAAATTCTTTGTGTGCTTAATTAATGTTAAATGTATGCAGTATCTCTTGATATGGTAATAACTTACTTTGTGTCAATAACTTTGCTTTGTGCTACAAGTATGGTAGACATCCTGTATTCATTCTTTTTAAAGAAAAGGAGGGATGTCATGTTCACAGAAAATGGTACCATCCGTTTTCTATGTGCGGCGGCTGGGACGCCAGAGAGAGATTGGAGGTAAACAAGAGAGCGTACAGGACGCCCGCCAAGCTTGGTAGCTACTAGTCATGTAATCATATTAAGTATTAAAGTCAGTAACCAAGTCATGACTTTACATCAACCCTACAACCAAGACTTCCTCAGTAACACACAAACACTACAGTAAGGACTGGAAAAATTGTGCTTTATACTAAATGAATTACAAAAATGTTTAAAGGTGGTGGAACAAAAATTACTCCCATTATCAGTTTGAATTATACGAGGCATATCAAATAGTGAGAAAAATCGTTCCAACTGCCTTATAATAGTAGAAACTCTAATGTTACGTAATGCATATGCTTCAGGGAACCTGGTGGTCATACATACAATTGTAAACATATACAGATTTCCGGATTTGGTACGGGGTAAAGGTCTGACACAATCCAGTACCACATGAGTAAAAGGCTCCTCTGGCACTACAATAGGATATAATGGCGCTCATGACAGTCTGATTAGGCTTACCAACAGTTTGACACACAACTCAATTGTGACAATATCTGACCACATCTTTTTTAAGTTTTAGCCAATAAAAAAGTTTACAGATCTTATGATACATACTGGTAATGCCTTGATGGCCTCCCATCAGGTCATCATGGGCAGCTTGCAATACCTGCTCCCTATACTCTGTTGGCACAACGAGCTGGGTTTTAGACTCACAATCATCTGATGAGGGAGTTCCTGATGGTCTCCATCTTCTCAACAGACATCGATCCTTGAAATAACAACCCGTACTCTCCTCCAAAGTATCAATGGAGTCGGCTGCTTCTGCATATCACTCAGCTAGACTGGGATCAGTAAACTGTAACTTACGCAAGGTCTGGAACTCTACAGCTGGAGCGAGCGGGCAAGGAACTGGTACCTGGGCCACCTCTTCCAGACCATCTGGGTCAGAAGAAATGAGGGGTTTGGCACCGGCCTCACTCTCGACATCCAGGTGAGCTAATAATGTATCTTCAAGGTCCACCTCCACCTCCCTGTCTGAAGGGGTCCTAACCTCGAGAACATCCACCTTGGTAGTAGCAGGACTTACCACATTCTGCTTACCCATGGATCTGGTCACAACACAGGCTGGATAAATGACACCATCATCCGCATCTGCTTGAGTCAGTACTGCACTAGGTTTAGTATACAAAGCAGGACAATCGGTCCCACTAACTTGATACTTGTCAAAATCATTACCTATAATGTTATCAATCCCTGGAATGGGCAACTGCTCACTGACTGCTACAGTGCACAAACCTGGTGTAATAGAAGAATTCAGGTTAACCTTAATTAATGGTACACGCTGGATATGACCTCCCATTCCCTGCAATAACACTACCTCTCCAATGTCTTCTGTGCTAACATCAGTAAGAACACGGCGAGAAATTAAAGACTGGAAAGCACTGTGTCCCTTAACAACTGAACTGGTTTTCAGGTTCCACTAGTATATAATAGGGTTCCCCTATGTAGGTATGGATCAAAATTAGTCATCCACTTGGGCATGATTGGAGCAACATTGGCATTAAAGGCTTGCAAACCCCTACTCATAATCAGACCAGTTGGTCTCAAGTCAGGGTGCAAAGCATAACATGAATTTACCACATGACCTCTTCTCCTGCAATGCGTGCAATATCTGCTAGTGGTCGGAACAGCCGAACCCACTGCAGGCTTAATCACTACATTACTTGAGGTTGACAACCCTGTCTGTTGTTTCTCAGATTTAGGCTTTACAGGAGAAGGGTTAAGGGGAGAAGGTGAAGTAGCTGGTCGAGTCTGGAAAACATGATTTTTATGAGCATAATGATTAGTTTTAGCATTAAACTGAATAATTGGTGCTCTAAAAGGCACTTTAGTAAGTAGTTCATGCTCATCAGCTAGCTTGGCTAGTTTTATAAGATCAGTGGTTTGTTTATTTTCAGCCATAAACAAAGCTAATTTCTCTCGTAGACATCCCAATACTTCCTCAGTTACTATGAGGTCTTTCAAAGTCTCAAACTCTGTAATATTAAGTGCTTTAATCCATCTGTCAAAGTGATTTAATTTTACCCTTACAAAGTCAGAAATAGTCTGGTCATGTGCTCTTTTTAAACTTCTGAATTTTATTCTATGTGCCTCTGGGATCTGCTGGTAGGCATTTAAAATACTTTGTTGAACAAATTTAAAATCGAAAGAATTCTCAGCAGGCAAAGATGCAAATACCTCTTGAACTTTACCCTTAAATTGTCCTTGTAAAATGCTAACCCATTGATCTAAAGGCCAGTTCATGCTGACTGCTAATTTCTTAAAATGCAAGAAAAATATTTCTGGAACTTCTTCATTAAACTTAGGTAATTCTACGTGTTTACTGTACTTGGAAGAACTACTTGTACTCTCTGGATTATTACTAGTGTTACCTAGCCCTGCTGCAATTCTCTGCTGTTCCAACCTGTTAATATTTTCAGCCATACTTTGCTGAATTTCTAATTGATTAGTCTGCTGCTCGGTTTGTTTAGTTTGTTGCTCTGCTAGTCGTAACTGAGCCTCCAACTCAAGGTGTTTTTGCTGGTTCTGCAACTCCAACCTCTGCTTGTCTGCTGCCAGCCTAGCCATTTCTAATTTAGTCTCCATCTCCAACTTTAAGATTGCCACCTTGTCACTTGACTCTTCTTCTAACTCTCCTAAACACTCCTCTTCAAGTCTCTCCTCCTCCACCAAGTGTGTGACAATAACTCTTAACACTTGAGCCTTCAACATTTTACTGGAAATTGCTAGGTTCAATTTATCAGCCAGCAATAACAAACCAGACTTCTTTAAGTCTTTAATTTTACTAAAATTTGGCTGTTCCACCAGCGCAGCAACCTGATCCTCCATCGTTGGCTCAATTATCACAACTTAACTCTTGAAACAACACTGAAAATTATGCTTGGCCCCTGGCACAAGCTGAAGACTTACCTCAAATCGTGAAGCGTTGAGAAGTTTTCACAGCAGCTCAGATTGAACAGATAATTTCACAGGCTTGATTAGGTGTCACTAGATAATCACAGAGTACCTAGGAAGGCAAATGCTATTAATAATTAGCACTGTCAATTGTACAAACATTACAGGGAATTAATCTTTCATCTCCCGGACAGTGGCCCTCATTTGTTTCAAACCTTAAGACTTAGTACGGTTCTTTCCCCGCAGTGGTTAATTATATTCAATTGGCCTTGCCAACATGTGTCTAGGGGTAAAGGGAATAAAACACTGCATAACTTGGGAAAACAATGTATCTACGCTAAGGTTGACAAACATAACAATTAAATAATACAGATTATGAGATTTATTATGAGATGCATTTATCTCATTATTGAGATGCGTTATGAGATATTTCATGACCAGAAATATTCTTTAGCATGCAATAATATAAATAAAATCCTTATTGAGCAATGAGCACTCACAACAGCACATGAATTCTTAATTAAATAAATGCACAATCATCTAACCAGAGAATTAACCAAGTATTAGCTAAAATAACAGTAACTACTGACTTAACTTAGAACATGTCTCCTCTCGACCAAAACTGCCACGCATTTGCTCAGCGTCGGATCCCAGGGCAGGCGTCTTACCATAATATCAATTAAACATCCACATAAACTATTGTGGTAATTCTACTAAGTAATTCTACTAACCAAAAATTTCTACAAATTCTATTGTGGAAATTCTAAAAATAAAATGTAGTACTAATATTCAAATCATTATTAATCTTAAGAGTATTACATACTGTTACATTACTCAATATAATTTACTGGCAAACAATAATAAGAATTAGTCAAGGTTGAACTATACTCACTCGCTTGACATCAAGTTCCCACACTGGCCACATCCAAATATGGTCAACCCCCACACGGAGAAACTAACATGAAAATACTTCCACAAAAAGCCTCATACAATATAATGCAACTCAGGCACACCACAGCATGCTCCAATATATAACATACAATAATCGAATATCATCCAACTGGATACTATACCAATTATAGAACAAGACAATAAAATAATATAAGCATCAAGAGTAATGTTAGAATCCTAGTAAGATTCGTAACAGCCACCAATCATGGCTTCAAGTTCTCTACAACTAAAACTTGTGCTATGACTGTTACTCGGAAGCAGGTCGTTCTTTATTCACCCTCTGTCGCTTTATGGCCATCCCTTTTTGTATAAAAATTCTGCTAAGCTTTTGGGGTTAATCTTTGACACTTGTCTTGGTCGCCCCATATCTCGTACCTCCAAGTTGAATGCTCTAAGGCCCTTAATCTACTAAAGGTCTTGTCCCATACTTCTTGGAGAGCTAATAGGTGCACACTCCTCTCTTTACATTCCTTTCTCATTTTGTGTAAACACGATTATGGTTGCCCTGCTTACTCGTCTGCTTCTCCTTCTACTCTTCCTCATATGGATGCTCTGCACCATACTGGGTAACGCCTCAGCTCTGGTGCCTTTCGTTCGACTCCTTCCCTAAACCTGTATGTTGAAACTGGCATCTTATGTCTAAACAACCGTCATGATCACTACTGCCTTTGCTACCTTGCACAGTCTTTACAACACCCTCACATTCGCTTATGTCGTGCCTTGGCCTTTACTCCTTCTATGGTCCCTGTTCCCCTTCACCACCTACCTCATTCTGTATGATTGTCTCGCTTACAAAATGTTCTTTCGGTTCGTGTTACCAATATTTCCCCTCGGGTCATTCCGTCTTTGACCCCATGGAGGGCCCTTCTTCCTAAATTTTGTAAAACCTTGACCCACGTGACTAAAGCTTTTACCCCTCCTACTGTTCTGAACCGCCTTTTCCTTGAAAACTTTTCTTCGCACTCCGTCTCCATTTCCGTCTTCACCAATGGGTCTAAGTCTGCAGACAGTGTAGGCTACTCTGCTGTTTTCCTGACCACACCTATATGAGTCGCCTGCCTCCAGCGACTAGCATTTTCACTGCAGAACTATATGCTATTCTCTATGCTCTTCGTCAACTGTTTTCTCGCTGTCAATCCTCCTTTGTTGTTGTAGACTCTCGCAGTGCTCGCATAGCTCTGGAGTCCTTTATCCAGTCCATCCGGAGGTAGTCGAGATTCAACAATGGTTGTTTCTTATCTTGAGGAGATTTCAGACAGTGGAGTTTAGATGTGTTCCCAGCCATATTGGTGTGTCCCTAAATGAGTGTGCAGACGCTGCTAATAAGGAAGCTATCCACACTTGTCTCATTTCAGGTAAGGGTATTTCTTATTCCAACTTTTACCCAGTTATTCATTCCTCCATCCTTACTCGTTGGCAGGGTTCTTGGTCTTCTGTTACTAGTAACAAACTGCGTGCTCTTAGTGTCTTCCCGTCAACCCTTCCTCCGGATACACAGTTTGTTTGAATACTAAATGTAATAAGAACATCCCTGACTGTCTGCATAGTACATAAATACACTTACTTGTGCTGTAATATTTACCTCCCCATATATTATCCTAATTCCGGGTTAATACACCCATTTTTGTTAGTTGAAGTTTTTGTGTTCAAGACTATATACACAACTTTTATGTATTCAGAATTTCTTTTTCAGTTTTATTAAACAATAGAGATTTTATACATAATTTGAAAATATCCTGAGTTACTGTATAATTTATTGAGAGACTTTAGTTTTGTTTTATTAATTTTATAAAACTGTAATATCAATATAGCTATAGGTGAAGTACTAATTGTAATTAAGCAATAATTGCTATTTACATGCTTGTCCTATTACACTCCCAAGGTTAGGATAGGTCGTGGTTTTTCTATACAGCTTTTCAGGTAAACTCTAATATTCACAATATTTTGGTGTGATGTTGGCGATTAAGTGTATTTATGTACTATGCTGATAGTCAGGATTGTACTTATTACATTTATTATTAAAACATACTGTCTATTCGGAGGATGGGCTGCTTCCTGTAGCCTTCCTCCAATCACCATAACACTCACTTGGTGCATGAGTTACTGGAGCACACCTACTGGAATGCTGTTCTGCTCCTTATTGTCCAAACTGCATTGTCCCTCTTATGGTCGTGCATATCATTGTTGAATGTCCTGATTTCCAGGACGTGCATGTGTCTTGCTTCCCAACCGTCCCTTGTGAGTTACTGGAGCGCCGTTCTGCTCCTTATTGTCCAAACTGCATTGTCCCTATTATGGTTGTGCATATCATTGTTGAATGTCCTGACTTCCAGGACGAGCGTGTGTCTTGCTTGCCAACCGTCCCTTGTGAGTTACTGGAGTGCACCTACTGGAGCGCCGTTCTGCTCCTTATTGTCCCTCTTACAGTCGTGCATGTCATTGTTGAATATTCTGACTTACAGGACGAGCTTGTGTCTTGCTTCCCAACCGTCCTTTGCGGTCACTTGTCCCCTCAATAGATATCTTTGGGAATCGAATACTTTTGATATCGTTCGCCTTATTTTCTGTTCGTTTCTGTTCTCATTTAGACATCCTTAGTGATATTTAGCACCCTATGATTATTCTGCACATTTGATGGGACTATATAGCTTTCTCGGCTTGGGGACTTCTTTTGATAATTACTTACTTTTCCATCCTTTAATTATCGTATGTATATATATATATATATATATATATATATATATATATATATATATATATATATATATATATATATATATATATATATATATATATATATATATATATATATATATATATATATATATATATATATATATATATATATATGTGTGTGTGTGTTATGAAATGTAGCCTGATTTGTGTATTTTTCAGGTGTTCTGTTCGCTTATTAACATTGGATAGAATATTGCACAAGATTGATTAGGTTGAAGAGTTTGACGAGAAGGAAGGAAGAACTTACAAAGAAAGAAAGTTTCAGAAGAAATAGGACAAACATCTGCTAGCTAGAAGCAGGCATATGAAAGATTAAAGTTTCTCACCTTAGTTTATTTGTCAGAATTAAAGTCAAAATTTTTATCAACTTTCAAAGAATGAGGATTTATTTTTCTCAATGGAAATAATAACAAAACCACTTAAGTGCAATAATCCTAAATATAAGTATCAGGAAAGGATTAAACTAAAGAAATAACGAGGTCTGAATAATCAGTGACTGCAAATATTTAAAAGTTTAATATATTATTTGTCAACAAAAGCGGCATTTCACATATCTCATTCAAAAATATATGTTCATGTAGTAGTCTTATGGTCAACCTTTTCTGAAGAATGTGTATTTGTAATATTCATTGAAACTTTTGAATTCCTCAAGCAAAAGTAATATATTTTGTAAAACTCTCTGTAAACGATTATTTTTTAAAGGATAAATATGCAATATATTATGTTAATTAGTTCGGTTTTAATTATTTACATGAAAAACTCTGTTGGAATATGTCGTATTGTTTTCAGAGATAAAAAAATTTGATATATAGACAATATGGTTGCTGGTATTTTCACCCACTTGTGCAATAAGATCACAAGTGTCCCCCACCATATTATAATATTTAACACATTATTATACAAAATATATCTTCCAAGGTTCTGCTGAAATATTTAAAGTCATGTTTGTTAAAAAAAACTTTTTAGTATCATTTAATTATGTCTATTGCAAGGGAAATTTATTTACTTGAAGTGTATTTGTCACTAATGTGATAGTTTGTCCTCGGCATAATTAAAAAACAATTGTCGTTATTCAATACCTTTGTTTCATTAACTAGTTGAGCTATTCATCACTTCACCACCCATCTTGTTAAGGTATTGATGACACCACTACCCACCATGCTGAGGTATTAATCAGATCACTCACCTTGTTGAACTATTCACATCACCCACCTTGTTGAGCTTTTCATCCCACAACCACTCATTATGAGCTAATCGTACAACAACTCATCTTGTTTAGCTGTTAATCACCCCATCTTCGTTGTTGAGTTATTCAACACACCACCATCCACCTTGCTGAACTAATTATGACATCACCATCCACCTTGTTGAGCCATTATTCACCACCACCACCCCACCTTGTTGAGCTATTCATCACACCACCCATCTTGTGGAGCTATTCATCACACCACCCACCTTGTTAATCTATTCATTACACTGCAACCCACCTTGATGAACTACTGATCACACCACCACTCACCTTGTTGAGCTATTCATCACACCAGCACCCGCCTAATTGAGATCTTCATAACATTAGCACCACCTTGATGAACTACTGATCACACCACCAACCTCCTTATTGAGATGTTAATAACACCAGCACCTACCTCGTAAAACACCAACCACCTTGTCGAGTTATTTATCACCACCTGTGGGGAAAATTTACTCCAGCATATAATATCAGTAATAGACTCATAAGAACCATAAAAAATGTTATTAGCTATAAGGAAAAAATGACCTATGGATCGTATAATAATAAATTTGATATTTAATTCAGAATAAAAGTAGAGACGTGGGCTGTAAAACTTCAGTTTACAGTGGAGTGATTCCCCATATTCATCTATTTTTTTTTGGGGGGGGGGGAATTCTATAATGTTAGTCTAAATATAATATGGAGATAATATTCTTATGAATACTCAGAAATAATTAATGCATATATGTTGAATAAATTCAGTGATGATATTTATAGATAACTGGGGATTAAAGAGTTGGTAGACTACATTACAACTGATTAGTCCGGTGGTCATCGAAATTCAATATTGGCTGTTTTTATATTCAGTATATTTAAGACAGTTGAGATTTGCTGGGTTTCCAGCCATATTGGTATCTCTTTAAATGAGCGTGCGGACGCATTCGCTAAGGAAGCTATCCGTACTTGTCCCATCTCCTGTAAACGTATTCCTTATTCCCACTTT
This sequence comes from Procambarus clarkii, assembly GCF_040958095.1. NCBI lineage: Eukaryota > Metazoa > Arthropoda > Malacostraca > Decapoda > Cambaridae > Procambarus > Procambarus clarkii. Next base: position 44,291,056 of record NC_091182.1, read on the forward strand.
TACCAAGTTACTCATTCCTCCATCCTTACCTGTTGGCAGAGTTGTTGGTTTTCTGTTACTGGTAACAAACTCCGTACTCTTAAGGGTAGTGTGTCCCTGTGGCCTTCCTCCTACCACCGTAGCCGGCAATGAGAAATGGCTCTGGCAAGGCTGCATATTGGCCATGCGCGCTTAACTCAGACACTTAATAAGAGCCGCCCTGGTCCTTATTGTCCTAACTGCATTGTCCCAATAAAGTTGTGCATATCGTTGTTGGATGTCCTGGCTTCCAGGACACGCGTGTGTCTTTCTTTCCGACTGTCCCCCCGCGGTCACTTTTCCCTCGATAGAATTCTTGGTGAATCGGATACTTTTGATATCGTTCGCCTTATGCGTTTCTGTTCTCTTATTTGTATCCTCAGTGATATTTAGTGCCCTCTGATTATTCCACACATTTGATGGTGCTACATAGCCTTCCCGGCTTGGTGCCTTCTTTGTTTATATTAATTATATAATATCTTTATTATTTATAAAAATCAGCTTAGCTGGACAGAAGATTTCCTCCTAGCCCAGCACTAACACGAGAGCAGTCATCAGGTGGGTTATGCAGTAAATGTTGACTCCATCTTCACTGCATCCTGTACTCATGCCCTGAACTCCAACGTGTAGGAACCGGTAGATCCCTCTCTTACGTCACCAACGTAGATCTGCCGGGGTAATACAATGTACCAACTGTAACAGCCTACTATATTAGTATTATTACACAGGAAATGATACCTAATGAAAATGAAAGAGGCTTACTGGGGTTTGTTATTAATTGTGACTCCTAACCCGGTTGAAATTTCAATGTCAAGAGTTTGTAACAAGGAAATACAACCGGGAGACGTCCTTGGAGAAAGCGACAGCTTGATATGTGGTAATCCTTCAACGACACAATTCTGCTCCTATGAATGAGAAAATTCTGTGGCTATAAGCACAAATATGGCGTCTATATGGAGAGTGCGGTGATGCGTTCGCCTCCCTCGCCAGGTGCTCGGCAACAACTGCGTGACGCGGTGCACACCCTTTCTCATCAGGTGATAATCACGGCACACATTTTCGGTACAAATTTAAAATGAAAGGAGATAAAAGCTAATTTATATGCAAATTTATTGTCGTCGATTACTATGAACATTAATTAAACTCTAAGATAATCAAAGCAGATTGACGACGGAGTTCCTATCAAGTGCCGGGCAAAGGAATAGTCATTGCGCACATGTGGCGGTTGATGCAATCTTCCATAGCATGTTCTAGAACTTCTGTTGGTATGGTTAGTTAGATTAGTATCTGGGGTGTCGGAAATTTCCGACATAACTCACTGGGAGAGAAAACATGGGTCGTAGTTTATGATTCCGTACTGACGTACCTGATTCTCCCCACTGAAGTTATAAACTTCTTACATGTTAGAAACTCAGCACGTTGGTACGTACATGATGGATGTCCCGGATCTGTGTGACAGGTATGGACACTAAGCCGTTGATCTGTCATCACTGGTGCATCTACTTAATGATTAATGTATTATTCTTTAATTCTTTGAAATCGAGGAGATTCCAAGTCTCCTCCATCGAGGAGGTTTCCAATCGAGGAGATTACAGTGAGATCAAAGACTACGGTCGCTGTGACGTGTACTTGGTTGATTTAGTAGACACTAACTCATCACTGGAGACTCATAAGGACACCTCAACGTCGAACGAGGAAAAATCTGCATTTATGCAAATTAAATTTGGACTAAGGCGTAGTCCTGGTTGGACGGGTATTTTAGGCAATTCTATCATGATAACTAAGTTTATAACCTAGCTAAATTCTATTTAATTTAGAAAACTGAGTATTTTAGCATCAGTCTCAATAAATATAGTCAGCTGTATTGCTGATGTGAGTAATTCTCTGACGCCTGAACGCGTTTCGTAATTTGTATTACATTTTCAGAGACTTAATTTATACATGTTGTTGTTTCAGATTTAGCTACTCAGAACGAAGTGTCCATGTAGCCATAATAAGCCAAGTTTTCATGAATTAATTGTTTTTCGGCTACCTAACCTACCTAACCTAACCTAACCTAACTTTTTCGGTTACCTAACCTAACCTAACCTAACTTTTTCGGTTATCTAACCTAACCTAACCTAACTTTTTCGGTTACCTAACCTAACCTAACCTATAAAGATAGGTTAGGTTAGGTTAGGCAGGGTTGGTTAGGTTCGGTCATATAACTACGTTAATTTTAACTCCAATAAAAAAAAATTGACCTCATACATAATGAAATGGGTAGTTTTATCATTTCATAAGAAAAATATTAGAGAAAATATATTTATTCAGGAAAACTTGGCTTATTAGGCAAATCGGGCCTTGCATAGTAGGCCGAGTATGACGTTCTGGCTACTAGATACGACATATATATATATATATATATATATATATATATATATATATATATATATATATATATATATATATATTGTGACGATAATCTCCTTCAAGAGATTGAGCCTGCTCTTCCCTCCACAATTACGTCGTTGAAATTATATAAAACTACTATGGAAGAAATGTCCAACAACGACAACAACACCAGCAAGGTTTGCCAGAGCGCAAAACGTATGCAGCCAGGGACACCTGTTCAGACTCAAACCGCCAAACTACCTGTCTTACTACCGGCTCCGCTGATTGGTCGCCGGTCTGGCTGCAACTGCACTCGCCCCCCCCATACTACTTGATGTCTGGGGTCGCCACGACCTCAGACCTCAGAATATTCAGTGCTTCCACAGTTAACACTTCTCCCGGCTAGACGTTAGCGTGTACTGAGAGAGGTGGTAGCTTAAAGCCAATATTCCAGCACCTTCCCTTTATTTTTGTGTTGCACTTCTTTTTTTTTGTCTTAACGTAACTTTTCATTGTGTCATTTAATTATTCTTATTCTTTTGATTGATTGATTTTATTATACAAATTTGTTTCTCCATTTTTTCATGTTTTGATTTATTTAACGTAATTAAAATTTCATTGTTAAAATTTACTTGTGTTTTGTGTGTCTTCTCCTTACCTTACCACAGACGAAGTTCCAGTTTTCTATTTTTTTTAATAACTATGTGACGAGGCCATACCCCTAGCCTTAAACAGCCGAACACCAACGCGTTACCGTCACAAGTTATATTGGGGGCCTGTCCTAGGAGCTTCACTCAGGTACTGGTGCCAAGTGGTAATTTATGGTAAGCGTATTTAACTTTGTTAACGTAGCTTTACTATTTTTCATATTTAATTTCATTTTTTATAAGGTGCGGTGTATTGTGCATTACGAGAGTAACATATAGTGAAGGTGAGACAACTTTGGATTACGTGGTGACTGTAGGCCGCAGTCATACTCTTAATTGGTTATCTCTCCCTCCGTGTTATTACTCGTATTTACCATCAATGTCCCTTGAATATTTCTCATTTTGACAGATCATCATATTGGTACCCTGGTACTGTGGTCTGCCCCGGGTCAAGAGTACCCAATCTTCTGCAATCTGACTGTAGGAGGACAAAGAGGGCCATAGTTCCTCTAGCTCGAACTTTAGTTGCTGAATTGGGACCTCAGCAGCAGTTCTCGTCACCAGTTGACACCTCGCACCCCTACACGTCAGTCAGAGATGATGATACATACAACGGTAGGGAATTAGCTTACTTTTTCAGAGCACAAAAGTTCGCTAATTCTGTAAGTATCATATTAAATTCAGTAGGAAAAACTTGCTTTATGTCCTATAGAGACTTGGCAAGGTATGCCTACATCCTTGGACTACCAATTTTACTTTTGAGACAATTTACTGTTTCATTTGTTTTCGAAACTCTGTTTCATTTGTTAGTAGGATTTTCTTGCCCTTATCCTCTTACATGAGTACCGGGTACAAGATTTCCTGCGCCCTTGATTTAATTTAATCATTTAACATCTTTTACCTAACTTTAATTGTTAAAGATCACAGGATAGGTACCAGTTGCCACGTTGTCCTGTTTCTGACATTCACTATTGAATATTCGTGTACCTTTATTTGCTAATTTCACCATGTTTCGTCTCCAAGCTTTCCGTGCAAATCCAGCAGGTGAAATAGGGACTTTAAGTCGTGCCAAGAAGACTGAATTACAAACTCTTGCACATGAGTATCAACTAGAAGTTCCCTACCAAGCCAACAAAAATGACCTACACAACCTGTTGCTGGATTACTATTTAGAGCAAGGTAAGATAGACTCTGAAACTCATGAAACTTACTATATTGCAGATAAAACTGATTTGGCAACGCTGAAACTCAAACTAGAGCTGGCCAAGATTGAAGAACGAACAGCTGCAATACGAAGGGAAGAACAAGAACGAGAAATCACCCTCAGAGAACGCGAAGCTGCCTTGAAGAGAGACGAACAAGAACGCGAGGCTGCTTTGAGGAGAGGAGAACAAGAACGAGAAATCACCCTCAGAGAACGCGAAGCTGCTTTGAGGAGAGAAGAACACGAACGTGAGGTCGCATTACTCCGTGAACGTGAACGAGTACAGCTTGAAACACTCCAGGAGCGGGAACGCGTACAGCTTGAAACCAAACAACGCGAGTTAGAAATGCAACGCGAACATGACAAGCAACAAGCGACTCTGGCTCTAGAGTGTCGTCAACGCGAAATCGCCTTGGAAACTTCACACTTCACTCAACGCCAGCAAGCTACTGCCAATCTTCCCGTCAGTTTTAATATATCACATGCAAGTAAGTTAATGCCATCCTTTATAGAAGCAGAAGTTGATGTGTTTTTCACCACCTTTGAAACCCTTGCTAATCAACTCAGTTGGCCTGTCGACCAATGGGCCACACTTCTCAGAGTCCATCTTACAGGTAGAGCTGCAGTCACACTCAGTACTTTGGCGTCTGAGAATGACTACCACACTCTGAAACAAGCAGTGTTGGACGCCTACCTACTTTCCACCGAAAGTTATAGAAGGAAATTCCGTGACCACCTGAAGGCAAGTACCACTACCTTCCTTGAGTTTGCTAACACGAAACGGAGGTATTTCATGAAATGGCTGGAAGCAGCACATGTCTCTACTTTTACAGAACTCGTCAACCTGATGCTTGTTGAAGAATTCTTGAGACGTGTGCCGCCTCCTGTCCGCCTCTACTTAGCAGATAAAGAAGAAACCGACTACCTGAAGTGTGCTAAGTCGGCTGACACTTACAGCCTCATCCACCGGCTGACACCCGAACCATCCTCCAGTAAGAAGTCGTGGTACAGTTACGAGAAGGTGAGCCCCGATCAAGCTGGTTCACAACTGTACTGCAAGTATTGTAGACTCTATGGACATACCATAGACAAGTGTGGTAAGTCTCAATACAAGGGAACCACTGACCAACAAAGACCCAAACCAACTCCTCCTAAGTCCGGTAAGCCTGTGATGAATGTTGGTGTTGATGTTAATGATCTTTCTCTTTTCAGTAACCACCTGTATACTGGAACTGTCTCTGCCAAAGGTTCAAATCCGGAGGGACGTTTCAAATTGAAGATCTTGAGGGACACAGCGGCTCTACAATCGATCATCTTGAAGTCGGCTGTGCCCAACATCACCTACACCGGAGAAACTGTCTTCATCACTGACCTCACTGCTACCACTCCATACCCTCTCGCCAGAGTCCACCTGGATTGTCCCTACGTGAACGGGGAAGTCCAAGTCGCCGTCAGGGAAAAGCCTTTTCCCATGCCTGGAGTGCAACTTCTCCTAGGCAACGACTTGGCAGAAGACCTGCAACCGACCAACCTCATCGTCATGGACAAACCCCAGGTGTGTAACTCTGTGCCAATAAACCCTATTTTAGAGTATGTTCCAGCAGAGGTTCAAGAGAGTGATGAAGTTTCTCCTCCGGTTCTCGTGACCACCCGTGCACAAGCCGCACGTCCACAGCCAGCTGACTCTACTGCTACCGCTGTCCCTCAAGACCCTCAGAAACTACCCCCGCATCTGACCAAGTTGGAGTTCCGTAAGTTGCAGAGGGAAGATCTTACTTTAACACCATTGTTTTTCCAGGCTGAGACTCAACCCGACAGTATTCCTGGGTTCTTCCTAGAGAACGACTTACTCTACCGCAGATATAGACCCAGTAAACTGAAGGAGGAGGACGATTGGGCCAACATCGAACAACTTGTGATTCCCACCAGCCTGCGGCCCACTATTCTACACCTGGCCCACGGAGCATTCTCCCACTACGGCTTCAACAAGACTTACCATGGGATTCGTCAAGACTACTACTGGCCAGGTATGGTAAATAACGTCAAACAGTACGTAAAACAGTGTCATACATGTCAGATGGCAGGCAAACCGAACATCTCCATTCCCAGAGCGCCACTGATTCCCATACAGGTGCCTGCGGAACCTTTCCACAGACTCATAATAGACTGTGTTGGTCCTTTACCTCGGACCAGTTCAGGTAACGCCTACATCCTAACCATCCTGTGTCCTACCACCAGATTTCCCATAGCAGTTCCAGTGAAGAACATCACGGCTGCTACGGTTATCAAACATCTATTGAAGATCTTCACTCAATACGGATTTCCCAGGGAGATTCAAAGTGACTGTGGTACCAACTTCACCAGTGATCTCTTCAAAAGGACACTGGAGGAGTTCAACATCAAACAGGTATTGTCCAGCCCCTATCATCCTGCTTCACAGGGTTCTCTTGAACGTAGTCATCAGACCATCAAAGCACTCTTGAAAAAGTTTTGTAGTGAAACCTCGAAGGATTGGGATAAGCAGATTGACCTTATAATGTGTATTTTCAGAAGTCTCCCCAATGAGTCCCTAGGAGTATCTCCTTATGAGATGCTCTACGGCCGTAAGTGCCGTACTCCCCTTAAGGCTTTCAAAGACTCTCTCCGAGATGCCACCTTCAGTGAGCATCAGAATGTGCCCCAGTTTCTTCAAAACCTTCAACACATTCTCGAGAGAGTCCACCGTTTTGCCCATGATAATCTATTGAAAGCCCAGGTGAGAATGAAGACTCATTACGACCAGACCAGCAAAGTAAGAAAATTCAAGCCGGGAGACTTCGTCCTTGCCTATTTCCCTATCCCAGGTTCACCTTTACAAAACAGGTTTTCAGGACCCTACTGCGTCAAAGAGTGCAGGAATAATAACAACTACGTAATAGAGACTCCAGATAGGCGGCGGAAGACCCAGCTGTGCCACGTCAACCTCCTGAAGCAATATAATGGTACTCCTCCCACTGTCCTGACTAATTGTTCTACCTTCACAGAACCCTACATCCACAGTGAGACCATCCCAGCTTCTCCTCCCGAAAGCACTGACAAGGAGTCAGCGCTTTCTAATTCCAAAATCCTTAATGATCTTCCCAAATGCTTTCAGGATAATAATCGTGCTCCTTTGACCTCTTCTAATTCCACTCTCACCTCGTCAGATAAGCCCTTCATCCTCCATGTCGACGCCAATGGTACCGACGTTGGTGGTGTCGTGATGCAGCAACGAGGCGAGAAGAATCCACCTGTCAGCGACTACTGCTACAAAGAACTACGGAACAATTGGCAAGGAGCTACTCTTCCTCATCCTGAAGCTTCAGCACTTCACTCCACACCTGAAAAGTGCTCGGTCCACCATCAACACGGACCACACCACCCTACATCTCCTGCAGCACGCCCACTTCTCATCTCAACGTCTTCAACTATGGGCTTGCTAACTGCAGAAATTCAACCTGGAGACACGCTATACCAAGAGTCTGACAACATCATAGCCCATGATCTCTCCAGAGTTTATGAAGTAGAAGCAACTCCACCCATTACTCCACCACATAACGACGTACTTCTTCCAGAACCGCAGGCTTCGGGGGAGAGTTGTGACGATAATCTCCTTCAAGAGATTGAGCCTGCTCTTCCCTCCACAATTACGTCGTTGAAATTATATAAAACTACTATGGAAGAAATGTCCAACAACGACAACAACACCAGCAAGGTTTGCCAGAGCGCAAAACGTATGCAGCCAGGGACACCTGTTCAGACTCAAACCGCCAAACTACCTGTCTTACTACCGGCTCCGCTGATTGGTCGCCGGTCTGGCTGCAACTGCACTCGCCCCCCCCATACTACTTGATGTCTGGGGTCGCCACGACCTCAGACCTCAGAATATTCAGTGCTTCCACAGTTAACACTTCTCCCGGCTAGACGTTAGCGTGTACTGAGAGAGGTGGTAGCTTAAAGCCAATATTCCAGCACCTTCCCTTTATTTTTGTGTTGCACTTCTTGTTATTTTGTCTTAACGTAACTTTTCATTGTGTCATTTAATTATTCTTATTCTTTTGATTGATTGATTTTATTATACAAATTTGTTTGTCCATTTTTTCATGTTTTGATTTATTTAACGTAATTAAAATTTCATTGTTAAAATTTACTTGTGTTTTGTGTGTCTTCTCCTTACCTTACCACAGACGAAGTTCCAGTTTTCTATTTTTTTTTAATAACTATGTGACGAGGCCATACCCCTAGCCTTAAACAGCCGAACACCAACGCGTTACCGTCACAAGTTATATATATATATATATATATATATATATATATATATATATATATATATATATATATAATATATATATATATATATATATATATATATATATATATATATATATATATATATATATATATATATATATATATGAATATATATGTCGTACCTAGTAGCCAGAACGCACTTCTCAGCCTACTATGCAAGGCCTGATTTGCCTAATAAGCCAAGTTTTCATGAATTAATTGTTTTTCGACTACCTAACCTAACCTAACCTAACTTTTTCAGCTACCTAACCTAACCTAACCTATAAAGATATGTTAGGTTATGTTAGGTAGGGTTGGTTAGGTTCGGTCATATATCTACGTTAAGTTTAACTCCAATAAAAAAAAATTGACCTCATACATAATGACATGAGTAGCTTTATCATTTCATAAGAAAAAAATTAGAGAAAATATATAAATTAAGGAAAACTTGGCTTATTAGGCAAATCGGGCATTGCATAGCATGCCGAGTATGACGTTCACTTTCCCATCAGGAGACTCGAACCCTAGCTAGCACAGAAGCCTTCCAGCAACTGGCATAACAGGTACGCCTTTAACCCACTGCACCACGCTCAGACCCTTAAAAGAGATGGTAATTTCGGAGTATTTATACACCCCAAAGATTACCACCTCCCAAGGGCAACTAGAGCAAGTAAGGGGTCACTTACGTTTTTCATCGAGTCCCTGTTAATATGGGAGGCCTCCACCCCCAGGAAGCAGCCTGTGACAGCTGACTAAAACCAGGTACCTATTTACTGCTAGGTAACAGGGGTATAGGGTGAAAGAAACTCTGCCCAATGTTTCTCGCTGGCACCCAGGATCAAACCCGGAACCGCAGGATCACAGTCCAGCGTGCTGTCCGCTCGGCCGAACGGCTCCATGGTCCTCACATATAAAGTAAGGCACTCTGATGAGTGTAACCAGATGATGCTTGTACACTTGAACCATCTGAAGAAGTTTCAGGGCCCCAGGCTAGTCGCTCTAACCAATGTTTCCTTTTCCAGTGAGGGAGGGGATGATTGTTCTGGGATTCCAACTAATCTCATTCTCAATAATTCTAGTTCTGTGAATGCTGTGGAGGAGAGACTGTCCCACTTGCAGGTGGCCCAACATGAAGAGGTGCAGTTGTTACTTGACAAATTCTCCAGTCTGTTCGGGGAGGTCCCGACCCAGACTGATGCCATCTACCCTGATGTCAAGTTGACAGACTACAACCCCATTCGCTTCAACTCTATTGGATGAGTCCAGAAAAAAAGACCATCATGAGTCAACTTTCTGCTCCAGCACGGCCTCATCCGGCCGAGCCAGGGCTCTTGGTGCTCGCTCTGCCTTTGGGTCCCAAACCAGATGGCTCCTGGCGATTATGCACCAACTATCGGCCAAGCCAAGTTTTCATGAATTAATTGTTTTTCGACTACCTAACCTACCTAACCTAACCTAACCTAACTTTTTCGGCAGCTCAACAAGGTGACCATTGTGGATGCCTATCCGGTGCCCCTCCTAGAAGACTGCATCAGCGAGATCGGAAACGCCACGAACGTCGCGAAATTCGGTCTCTCAAGGGGGATATTATCAGACCCCACTCATCGAGTGTGCCAAGCAACTAACTGCGTTCGTAACACCCGATGGTGTCTTCGAGTATCAAGTGTTACCATTCGGATTGTGTAATGCCCCTGCAACGTTCCAGAGGCTAATGAACTCTCTGCTCGCAAATGTGCCAAATTATCGGGCGTACTTACATGTGTCAGGGTGCGTGGTCTCTCTCTCTCTCTCTAGCCAATCACCACCCATTAGTAGTGGTAATCGTTACATTCTACAGCCCCACGGGTCTTCACTCAATCCTCACGGTGCCACTGTTCACCAGGAGAGTCTCTCAGTCTGTCTCCGGCCGGCCTCGTAGCCTAAAGACGAGTGAGAACACGATCACCTCACTTGATCATGTGCCCACCCCGACAGAGGGCTCTACCACTCATTATAGGTCACCAACTGGTGTTTCCCATGTCCAGTAACACCTCAGTGGAATAGTGGTAATATAGTAGTAGTAGTGGCCCAAGAGAACACTAATCAACTTGGTAACAGGTAAGTATATGTTTAAATCACTCACTCTCAGTAGCAACAAGGTAATGGAGGGTTGACACAAACACGGCGGTGGTTTTGTAGTTTACTTAAAAGATTAAAGAATCACAACTCTGCATCAACAACATGTCAAAGGAATAAATGGGCAATCTTCTCTCCGCCTCTTCACAATTCTGGAACACTCCTCGAAATGGCAATACTCCCAGCTGTCACGCGTTCCCACGCTCCACATGCAGGGTTATCGAACGTTTGGCAACTCGCGAGATGTCACGCCCACTCACTCTCCTCACTGTCTCACTATACTCACACTATTGGCGTGAGGCGCCTATTATTTCTTCATGTACACAGTATATAACAACACTGGCATAATCACAGTTAACCACTAGACATATGAATATGTTATTTAATAACTCAAGTATACATAGTTCATTTCATCAATATTCATAATAAAAGGTAACTCTAGGCACACAGTCTTACACTACTAAATTGTACATTTATATATATATATATATATATATATATATATATATATATATATATATATATATATATATATATATATATATATATATATATATATATATATATATATATATATATATATATATATAATATATATATATATATATATATATCATCTGGCACAAACTCATAATATAAATGACACGTAAATATAAATGTCCTAGTCATAGTAATCTCTTCATCAAACCACAGGGGCAATCACACACCATATATATATCTCGTGAGAGCTCTATAGCATCTCCCTTCACAACTGTGTCTTACTAGAATCATAGACATTGGTGAGCCCTGCTCACGACATAGAAGATACTCTGGCTAATCGCTAACTAATGGGGAATGGGAGGGAAAACTTAATTACCTACTTCCACCATTAATGATGTGGACTCGTCCTCTGTTGAGGGTTGAATTGAAGCTCCTGGTCCCGGCTCACGACTTGCTGTAGGGAACACCCCCACACACACTGATGCTCTTCCCAGGACCTCCACCAACACCCAAAAACGAGTCTTCTCCGTACTGCTTCCCTCGGCAGGCTCCGTGCTCCTCCAGAACCTCTTGAAGGGTTGGAGTCGGTCTCCTGGCCGTTGCCTCCTCCTCACAACTACGTCTGCAGTCCTTACTCATGGCTGCAATCGTTCGTATTCCAACTAGTTTGTTCTTCTCCTTTCTCACGGTGAACTGGCCCAGCCACTACGTCATCACCCGACTGGTGAAACTGTACAGTCGTCCCTGACGTCACTGCCCAGGCTCCACTCTTGCTAAGCACCTGTCACTGGAGCACTTGTTGCTCGTTTCCCGTCAATTCCTTCTTCTGTCCGGCTCACGGAGTTCAGGAAAACCTCACAGGATGCTCGCAGACCACTGGTGATGCATATATTCACCAGAGAGGGGCGAAAACTGTCAGACTGACAGGACCCCCTATCGCACGTCCGCCCTTCACGATGTGTCGTATCTAACTCCTGGCGCTACGGGGGCGTGCGTCCGGACCTACCTCCACTCGTGACGTCACACTTGCCAGGGGCGTTTCTCATTGGCTCCCTGTACCACGTCACCGTTCTTGGACAATCTGGTGCCACTGATGTCATAACATTTTGGTGTGAGAACTGTAGGCGTCGGCGCCATCTTGGCGTCCAAAAGGGCCTAAGCCACCGGCCAAAACCCCCTTCTTTAGTTAATTTCTCGCCAACGCGAGAACACCTCATGCTCCCACATATGTCAGATTGTTCTCTGGAAGGCAGAGAACGTTCGGGTAATATAGATACGACTCTTACAGCTGGCGTGGGAGAAATATAAGGGGGGGGGGGGAACACCATCACACATGACATTGTGCTTTTTGATAGTAATTAGACTGACTACATTGCTAGGTTATGCCAGTTGTTCACAGTTCTGAAACATGCAAATCTAACTTTAAATGCAAAAAAGTTTCGTTTTGGCCAAGGCACAGTGACGTATCTCGTTCATGAAGTGGGCCAGGGAAAAAGGTTACCTCGGCCAGATAAAATCACTGCCATTCTGAAGTATCCAGTGCTCCAGTCTAAAAAGCAAGTGCAATAGTTTATCGGTATGTGTGCATACTACCGCTGCTTTTGTCAGAACTTTTCCAGTGTTGCCACTCTTCTCACGGACTTGTTGCAAAAGGCCATTAAATTTAAGTGGTCAACAGACTGTGGTGAGGCGTTTAAAAATTTGAAATTGATCTTAGCTTCCGCCCCAGTGCTCGCTAGTCCAAGGTTCGACCGACCATTTAAAATTCACGTTGACGCGTCTGACTCGGGTGCTGGTGCAGTGTTGTTGCAAACTGGGGATGATCAAGTGGACCATCCAGTATACTATTACTCTGTGAAATTTGACAAGGCACAATACAATTATTCATTGGTAGAAAAAGGCCTCATACACAGGTGGGCATTGTACCTACAGGACTTTAATCTTTCCATTATCCACCTCCCGGGCCAGCTCAACATGATAGCCGATGCGCTGTCCCGGTTACCTGAGTAACATTCATCAGAATAACGGGAAGCCATATTTCAACTGTCATGTTTTAGTTATTTTTTTTAGGTTCTCCTCTGATATTAAATATTCCGTGTCAAATTTATTTACTTCCACATTGTTTTTTGTATGTGCTTTTTCTATCAGAGAATTCCTTTTGTGTGTGTGCTTTTTCTTTCAAAGATTATTGGTTCTTATTTTTTTTAAATTTCTTTTATGGACTATGTTTCCCTTTTTAGCCTAACCTGACAAAAAAAATATGACAACTATTCTTGTAGCCACATTTTTTTTTTCTCTGAAGGGGGGAGGAGTGTTACGACCCTGGGTTCATATTGGAAACCAGAGGTCAAGTTGAATCTAAATAGTTAGGTAAGAAGGATATTTAGTTAACAATAATGTTTATACTCTGGGCTTTTCATACCTCATACCTTGATTCCGTCTTCCTTGCCAGACATAAGATAAACCTTGTTACTCACAGATTATTCAGCTTGTTGTTGACAACAACAACTGAGCTTGTTGTTTATTAAATATAATATTGAACTAGTTATCAGCTATTCTTAGAACTATTAAAGTAACTATTAATGAATGTCTGAGTAAACTTGGGATGATGTCTGCTGTACGATCAGCTAGGTATCTTCCTGGCAGCAACTTGAGAGAGCTTGGACTGAGTTCTCTATTGCTCTTCTCTAGACGATTGTGGTGGTGTCAACACTCTTCCTTGGGCGCTCTGTTCCTTCCCCTCCTCTCTTCCCTTACCCTATTCTGGGGGCAATTTATAAGTTAAGCAAGCGTCCGTGTGTTTACTGTGATACTGGCTAAGTTTGTGTTTTGTTAGAGGCAGTTTAAGCCAGTGTTTTGGCATCATTAAGTGTACTCCATTGTGACTAGGGTACCACGTGGGTCATAGCTACCCAGGCTGCTTCAAGCCTTACAAGTGCTGTTCTCTAAGTAGACTTTACCCTAGTTTTTGTAAGTGTAAATCTTGAGGTAATCTTGAGATGATTTTGGGACTTTTTAGTGTCCCCGCGGCCCGGTCCTCGACCAGGCCTCCACCCCCAGAAGCAGCCTGTGACAGCTGACTAACACCTAGGAACCTATTTTACTGCTAGGTAACAGGGGCATAGGGTGAAAGAAACTCTGCCCAATGTTTCTCGCCAGCGCCTGGGATCGAACCCAGGACCACAGGATCATAAGTCCAGCATGCTGTCAGCTCGGCCGACCGGCTCCCTATCTAGGGAGCCTGCCGTCTAGGACATATGCTAGGTGTAGGTCAAAAAATTGCTTTCCTACAAAAACCTAAGTACTGAACCAAAAAGGTTCATATCCTCATGGCGCCTAATATTTTCTCATTATTATTTTTATATAATTATCATAACTATAGTGTTAACCTTGTATCCTGTATAAGTGGACCAAGGTAGTTAACGTAAGGTAGAGTGGTAAAGTATATTATTGTAGTAATGTATATGGGGGTTATTAGAGGGTTTAATAAATAAGCACTAAGAAAGGAGTATCTCTTCATCCTGTTGAGAGTGGAATAGGGGATTACCTTAGACTTGACAGTTTTTCTTGCCAAGCAGTTGTTTATTTTCCGGGAATATTCTTTCCCTAGGGGCCAGGGCCTCCCTATTGCCACTATTTTAGGAACTCCTATTCATTTTAACATTGGCCCTCACAGTATGACACACACCTTTTCCATAACACATGTCTATATGTTAACCATTATATGTGCTACTACAAGATTCCCGGAAGTGTATCCGGTTCGTAATATCCGAGCTAAGACAGTCATCTGCCACCTTTTGAAATTTTTCACATTGTTTGGACTACCTCGTGTGATTCAGTCTGACAACGATAGTAATTTTTGTTCATCAGTTCCAACAATTTTGTCGAAGGTACAGCATAAAGCATCAGCGTTCCAATATGTACCACCCCCAGAGTCAAGGTGTTCTGGAAAGATTTCACCAGACACTGAAGCAAATGTTTCAGACTGCTGACAAAGACTCTGGACCTAACAGGGATGAGAACTTACCATACGTATTATTTACAGTTCCTAATGGTTTACAGCATTCGTTTGGGTTGTTCTCCTTCTCAATTAGTTTTCGGTCACCGAGTGAGAGGCCCGATCCAGTTGCTGCATGATAGACTGCTGGGAAACGTTTCGCTCACTGAAGGAAGTCGTCAGCTGATGGAGATTCAGTCCGAGTTGAAGAAATACAAAGACGTGGCGAGTGAACATCTGAAGGAGTCACAACTCAAGATAAAGCAATACCATGACAAGAAGTTCAGGGTGACGTCTGGATGATTTCGGCAATGTGGTCTTGTTCTGGTTTAAAAAAAAAACAGAGTGGAGACTGCTCTTGAGCATCATTTTGAAGATCCATTTGAAGTCATACCCAGACTGTCTGAGTCTAAGAGAGTTTAAGACTTTAGCAGTGCACATAAACAGGTTAAAAGCGTTTCAAGGTTCCAGGCCAGTTTCATGTGCGCTACAGGAGACAGACACATCTGTGAATCACCTACATATTAATGAATCTAATATGTATCTAATCCTAAATTTTGTTGTTCTAGCCTTGTTGAGATGTTGAGACACTTGGATGAAGAGAATCAGGGAGAAATGATAACCTTATCTGCTGAGAATGATAATCTGTTCAGAGAATGCCTACCCAGACCAAAATCATTAGCCATGATATTCAGCTCACAGACACCACCCTTATTCTTTTGCACCCATGTAAAATATCATGAGAGAAGAGGGCTTTTATAAGGAGGGAAGTGGAGTTCCTCCTTGAGCATGGTTTAATTAAGCCTAGTCAAAGTTTCTGGTGTTCGCTTTTCTTTCTAGTTCCTAAACCGCATGGGAAGTGGCACATGTGTACTGACTACAGGTGATTGAATAAGGTAACTGTCGTAGATACTTTCCTTTACCATTGCTTGTAGATTGAATTGACCAGCTTGGTCACTGGTAATTTATATCGAAACGATTTATCAAAAGGTATTCAAGTGCCCTTGACAGATCAGCTAGTGAAGTGTCAGCTTTTGTTACACCTGACGGTCTTTACCAGTATAACGTCATGCCTTTTGGTCTTAAGAATGCACCAGCAACCTTCCAGAGATTAATGAACTTGCTGTTGCAGGATATTCCCATTTGTCGTGCATATGTAGACGAAAATGTTTTGTTCAGTGATTCCTGGCATAGCCATTTACAAGGTATGAAACTGTTGTTTGCCACGTTGAAAAAAGCTAATCTTACTGTGTCAACCCTCAGAAATGTAATTTTCCCAGAGGTACATTTGTCTTTCTAAGGCACGAGGTTGGAAAGGTAGGGTGAAGCCTTAATATGATAAAATTAGTGCCATTGTTAACTACCCTATCTTGACCAACAAAAAGCAGGTACAGCGCTTCTTGGGGATGAGTGCCTAATACGGTAGGTATTGTAAAATCTTTCCTATGGTAGCTTCACCTCTGACTTATTTGTTGCAGCAGAACAGTAATTTTAAGTGGACTACTCAGTGTCAAGAAGCCTTTGAGGGTTTTAAAAGTATTTTGTCTTCATCTCTAATTCTCGTTAGTTCTTTGTTTGATAAACCTTTTATAATGTATATAGATGCTTCTGATTTGGCGGCAGGTGAAGTCCTACTCCAAGTTGGAATTGATGGTGTAGTGTATCCAGTATATTATTTCTCGAGAAAATTTAATATTATAGAGAGTAATTACTCTGTAGTTGAAATAGAGGCTTATGCTCTTGTTTGGCATGAAGAAAGTTAGAAGTCTATTTGAAAGGGAATAAGGTACATGTGTATACCGATCATAACCCTTTGATATTTATTAACAGAATGAAACTGCATAATCAGAAGCTTTTAAGATGGTCGTTGTTCTTGCAGGAATTTAACCTCCACATCTATAATATTCCTGGTAAACTGAATGTCATGGCTGCTGTTTTGTGTTTTCCAGAGAAAGATCCAGGTGTTTTCCAGAGAAAACCTGAGTTGGAGTGAACGTAATAAAACTTCCTGAATGTATTTGCTTGTATCTTGTTATATATTTATATCGCCTATAAACTTGATGATGTGTTATATCTGTATTATATATTCTGTATTGAATGATGTTATATGAATATTGCTTGCATTAAGTGATGTGCAGCTTTGGACTTTTACTTGATTGTGAATATATGATGCATGGTATTATTTTGTGGCCCTTGTCAGTAAGAATGTGTACACTGTGTTCCACCGTGTACCCATCTCTTGCGATGGAGGAATGTTATGACCCCATAAACACCATGTATGACTGGTGTATGATGTGATCATACCACATTATGGAATAGGCTTAGTCGACTAGCCTAATGTCTTAAATATATGATTATATGTATCTTCTGAAATTCTATGTACTACTGTATAACATTATATATTCTTATGTACCTTTTATACATTTATATGCCTGATATATTATGCCATTATTACGTATGTATCATGATATATCTATATCCTATCTGAGAAAGAGAGAAAGCCTATTGTTGCTTGGCTTTGATCGTGCTTAGTACTTGACATACTTGTTTTGTGAAAACATATACCAATTGGTAGTGTTGTTGCTAGGTTATACATATTATATTTATGTTAATGTATAATCTTTCTTATTAATACAAGAGGTACATCTGCATTTGTGCAGCTACCCTAGACTATATGAAGTGGAGTACAGTGTCAAAAAAAGCTAACTACATGATGCTAAAAAATCCCCATCACAGGATAGTTAGTAATACAGAGGCATGTGATAGGCAGTCTGCACTGGCAGGTGATAGGCAGTCTGCACTGGCAGACTCCAGATGCATTTTGAGGATATCATCAATACAAGAGTGAATAAGGTAGCAGTGGTAATAAAAGTCCCCATCTCGAAGGATGGTGTCGGAAAATCCGACACCATATAATAATATCATGCAATTGCAGATAATATTGCTGCATTGTATACACAAGTTAACCCATAGAAAATGTAGCTTGTAGTGGAATTTTCCGTCAATAGAAAATGGGATATCATTGCCACATACTATTATAAATTCACCACCTATTATGGTGGGAATTATTCTTAAATACATTAGTCTTTGGACTTTTACCATCATAAAACATCTCATTTGAATTAACTTAATTATCAGAATCAAAATAGAGTAAATGTGACCCTTCTATCACTTTCTGATATCTGGACAATGTAGAGCAATAGCGTCAGTAGTCAGGAGGAAGTGGTCAGCCATTGTTGTTAGACCTGAGGCTGGGAGCAAATTCGGCTCCTGTTAATTTCTCTTGGACGAAGTGTTATTGAAACCAAACGTCTGCCATCATAAACACGCTGTCAACAGTCTGAAGGGAAGTGTTCTGCCGAAACCCATTTATCTTATCATTTTTGCCATTAATGTCAGTAGATAGGGCGTACCGGTTAGAATGCGAACAGCCTCTTAATAAAAGGTAATTAAGCCTTGGTCCTTATCTGATTCATTGTACAGTGTTTTCTCTGATATAGCTGTCATATATTAGGATTCTGGCTTTACAGCTAGTGCCTTTGACAGGTCAAGAAGAGGAAGCAAACTTTGTGTATCAGTTACTGGGTGACGGAAGCTGCCTCACACGAGAAAATTTGGTGTCTACATCCTAGTTATATCTGGTGGACTAAGCTTGCTGTGTAATAAGATAAGGAACCTCTTCAATGTATACTAATATATGTAGTTTAATACTGTAGTTTGATTGGCTGCATATATATAAATTCAATATAACCCCCCCCCCTAATGTGTAGTGGATCGATTTGTGAGATTATTGCAGAAATACAGTCTACTTAACATCATACAAATTGCTATCAAAATATATAAATTAACATAAATATAAATTCTATATAAATTCATATAAATTAAATTAAATATAAATCTCACAGGTCGGTTCCCATATTATTTGGTCCTTCGGAACCGGATTATTTGGTTCTTTGAACCCACATTATTGGTCATCTTCGAGTCGGATGACAGATTATTTGGTCATCTTAGTACCGGATGAACCAGTTAAACAGTGGATTCATTAAATATACTAGTGCAGTGTGATTTATACAAAGCCAGTCAAAGATGGCGGCATTGCCTCGAGCGAGCTCAGGAGCCTCCTTCAGTTCAGTTCAGCCTCATCAGCGGTTTCTGGGTCACCCACAGATATTTGGTGGCGTGTAATTTCGTGAAATGACAGCGCTAATATTGAAGCCAGCCAAATTAGTGGCTGTGTCTTTGCGAGATTGTTCACGGATTTCGTGGTGTTAAATTTCGCGAGAGATTTTCCACGAATTTTGTGGAGTTTATTTCACGATGTCACTAATGATATTTAATACTTCTTGATAATATTAGAAGTTACATAGAGGCTAATTAAGAGGCTATTATCAATAATTGTGTATATTATTTCTCCAAAATAGAGAATTATTTAATATATATTGCACTAGTGTTCACAATATAATATTTACCAATTGCCAACCCACAACAGTGTAGGAAATACATTGACTAGTATTTATAGATAACCTAGTCCCCTATTACCATTGACTAGTTGAACTATTTATTGTTCATCCTAGTCCCATTATTACCATAGTCAGTTGTACTATATTAAACAACCTAGCACCATTAATGAATGGTGCAGACCCTATTTTGGGATTAATTTTATCAACTCGAGTTGAGTTGTGTATATATAATAATTTACTTATGATCATTACACCTTTGAGTGATTAATTAGTGTCTATACCATCCTAGAGTGATATAGAAGAGCTAACCTAAAGGTACTTCCAGTGACACTGGTTTATCACTCAAATCATTAGTGTGTATGATTGTATATATATCTAATGTGTATTAATTTTAAGTGCTAACCTCTAGTAGAGGTAGGATTATCGCCTAGTGAGTGCAGAATTTTACCCTAGGCTACCATCAGTACTGTTTCAGTATTATGAGCGACCCAAGTACAAGCCCCACAAGGCCTTACCAATTAGCCAATATGGATAATGCTGGCAATGAGAAAACTGTCATACATCTTGTACTACAATTGCTGGACTTACCTCAACCTGATCAGACTGCTGACTCATTACAATCCTTCAGCATGGAGTTTGAGTCACTACTAAGAATATTCAGTCTTAAGGTTGATATAACTACTAGTGAATGGATGACCAAAGTAGTCCTTCAACGAAAATTGCCCAGCGAAATACTAGATGAATTATACACACATCAACATAACTGTTGGAAATTTCCAACACTAATACAATTCTATTGTATTATAATAAATCAGTATTATTATACACTAACTACAGTTGTCACTAAAACTTACTAACAGTAATGTTCACATAAACTAACCATTATATCTACATATGGATGCTGGAATTCTTACGAAATCAAGCACCAGTATTGCGTCAGATTATATCTAGTTAAACACATTTATTGCCAGTGTGCTAGAGAATTGAATGTGGTTCTCTAAAATCATCAGTATTCCGTGTGATAATTATTTATGGATAACATAACTCCCAAATAATTCTAAATCGAGAGTTTTTAGTTACAATTGTTATCAAGTAATAGTTTTTCTGTCACGCGTGAATGCCATGGAGAAAACTAAAATCTCCCTTTCTCGTTTACCACCATAAGACGGGAAAGCAATAATATTTAAATCCCTAGAATCACAACCCAGTCTTTATTAAAGTCTTTCAGCCACAATTGCGCGAAATAGTGTTATTCATGATAAATAATTTCTGTGGTGAAGGCGGGGACGCGGGTTGAGGGAGAAGGAGACGCCATTGTGTGTGTGTGCGGTAGCTCGTGTTGCGGAGTGAGCAGCGAGAGCACGTACTTGAACAGGAAAGTCGTGGCGTCAGAATCTGAGACACGTGACATTGGGATTATCAGCAAGAATTACACTGATACTCAGCTTAAAACGAATAATTATTCTTCCATGTGATCTACAGTGCTCGGTCAAATAATAACGCGTCGATATTCAAGCCCAACTCTCAACCACGTTACAACATTGTGGAAGTTTGAGACTGAGACGCGACACCTGCAGACTTCAGCATGCACTACACTCATCGATAAGTATATATTTCTTTCCTGATGCATCATTAGAGATTGTATATTTCGTGGGCAGTCTGTCGTTACATCGCAAGACGACTAAAAATCCAATGTTAGTACCGCACTAATCTTTATTTCTATTTTCATAAATATTGAGATTTAAGTAGCCTAGTTCAATGCTACGTAATATCCTTTAAATTACAGCTCGTATGTGATGAGTCAACGAGCCGTTAACTACATTCGTGTTATTCACCTCTAAGGGCTTCTATGTGGAGATCCTGAGATCACGAGGACGAGGCACGAATGATGTCATAGAAATCGTCTTAAAGCTAAGACTTTTTGTACACCTTTAATTGCTCCAATTTATTCTACATATCCATGATATTATCATATTGAATGCTTGTCATGTGAACTGGAGATGGATGTGTTTACTTAGATGATTGCTCTCTAATTCTAACAATCATTAATATTTTCTATTTGTATTTACCTATTGATTCTGTAATAATTTGGTCACAATATTCTTTATTGAACAATGAACTGGTGAATCGAACCACACTAGTTCCTAGACGTATATGAAGTTCTAGCAATACTCCCCCAATGTAGGTGTTTGAGGCTCTGACTTTAGTTAATTAACCATACAGTCCATTATTTATTTAAGTGATTATTCTTTCTAATATTTATCCATAGACACTGGTTCTTCCTTGTGTTTCTAATGATCACTTTTTATTAGTTTCCCTCTTTTCTCAAAAGTGGGTGGTCCTTCGTTATTAATTTGATTAATTAAATAATTAAAAATTTGAGTCAAGCCCCAGGTATCCCACATTATGGTCCTTATCGAACCGGATAAATATAAAAAATATATACACTAATTAGTATTAACTAATCGTCGTGTGAAGTAGTCTAGACTAACCACATTAATTAATTGTGTCTACCGGCAGCGTAACACATAGGTTAGCCTAATTCACACCAATTCATCGCTACTTATACCTCATGTATAAGGTAGCACTCTTGGGACACAGTCAATTACCCACAACACTTAGACCTATACCTCATACTGAAGTAAGAATCTTTAGGTCACCAGGAGCAACAGCTCATAACTTCTATAACAATTCCACACTAACACCTGCGTTAGAGTGGCCTCACCATCTAACCATTATTTATTTAGGTGGTAATGACATCCATCCTACTCGACATCCAGTTGAGGTAATTAATCACCTTAAAACCATAATTTCTTCATTTAAACTCGTCAGCAATTCGGTAGTATTCACATTGGTGGACCCTCGCCAACTGAGTAATAATAATCGTTGGGGAGTAACCCCAGAATATTACCAAAGAGCTGCCAAATATATAAACTTTAGGCTGAAAAAACGAGTACGAATGGATGCCACTTATATTCAATTTACAGCCAGACCATACAGGCAAAACCTGGCAAGAGATGGTGTACACCTGTCAGGTGAGTCTAGGTCACATGTAGTTGACAAATTGATCAACACAATGAATTACCACAAACGGCTGTGGCTAGCAAGCCAAAATTAACTGTACATAATTGTTTTTCACCTGTGTGAAGCAAGTGCACATTTATATAAACTATAAAATCCCCAAAAAAACAAAAATACAGCACAACTATATATTCACATCACTGCACCACAATATAATCTTTGCCAACCTTTGTTAGGTAGGAATTTAGGCTGTGATTGTGCTGAATTTGTCACAAACGCAGACTAAATAAATTTGTAGTTTCTTAGGTAGAAATTCTCACGACTAGGCTTGAGCTAGTTAGTAGTACATATATTATTCATTTTTGTGCTGACCCTATCAAGGGTGGGATTAAACCTTAAGATAACTCTGATTAGAGTATATCCATATTATTCCTTCTTGTACTCATTATTTTGTGTGTATACATTTTGAGTGCTGCTGAATGATCACCATTACATCTAATGGTGATAAAGGTGAGCTAGCCGGACGAAAGTTAATGGTGAAGTTCAAGCACAACTCAAAATAATTAGTTATTTCTTGTTAGGTAGGTAAATTAACCTCTGAACGTGGTAGTGTAGTCTATTCAAATATATTAGGCTATTATTATTGATATTGAACTCCATTGAATGAGCCAATATCCCAATTGCAAGCAATTAATTCTAATGTTGTTCCAGTCAAGCCAAATTGGATGACTGATTTTAGTCCTTATAATTTGGCTGGTGAAGTACTTTGTACGAGTGGAGGCTGAAAGCCAGTGCAGTTACTGAGGGACAATGGTGCTTCCCAATCTCTAAATTCTCACCGTGCTCTTGCTGATATTAGCACAGAAGACACTGGTGAAGTAGTATTATTGCAGGGATTTGGAGGTCATGTCCAGCGTGTACCATTAGTTAAAGTTCGCCTGAAATCAATTATTACACCAGGTTGGTGCACTGTAGCAGTTAGTGAGCAGTTGCCCATCCCTGGGGTTGATGTTATTGTGAGTAATGAGTTTGACAAGTGTCAAGTTAGTAGGACAGAGTGTCCGATCATGTTTACTAACCCTAGTTGTGTGCTGGCTCAACCGGATGCGGATGATGGTGTCATCTATCCAGCCTATGCTGTGACCAGATCCATGGGTAAGCAGGGTGAGGTAAGTCCTGTGACTTCAAAGGTGGATGTTTTCGAGGCCAGGATCCCTTCAGACAGGGAGGTGGACCTTGAGGATACATTCTTAGTTCACGCAAATGTCGAGAGTGAGGCTGGATTCTGTGGTGTTTGTGTGTTACTGAGGAAGTCTTGGTTGTAGGGTTGATGTAAAGTCATGACTTGGTTACTGACTTTAATACTTAATATGATTACATGACTAGTAGCTACCAAGCTTGGCGGGCGTCCTGTACTTGTTTACCTTCTCTCTCTCTCTGGCGTCCCAGCCGCCGCACATAGAAAACGGATGGTACCATTTTCTGTGAACATGACATCCCTCCTTTTCTTTAAAAAGAATGAATACAGGATGTCTACCATGCTTGTAGCACAAAGCAAAGTTATTGACACAAAGTAAGTTATTACCATATCAAGAGATACTGCATACATTTAACATTAATTAAGCACACAAAGAATTTAAACAACTTAATCTTTTCCACAAAGGATTTCAATGTTAAAAATACATATGCAATGTTAAACAAACATGAAAGAAACTGTAATACAAAGTTACAAAATATTGAATGAGATATCTGCATTATTCAAACAATATTAAATTTAGTTCAGCATGACAAGTAAATATTTTGCATTACATAGGAACACAATTAATCATCAAATCGTGTAGGGCGTTTAACATGACGTTTAGGACGAGAGTCCTTAAATGCAATAACATCCCTTGATGAATTGTTTGTCGGGTTATAACTATTTTTTTCTTTTTCTTTTGCACGACTTTGCACTTCATCATTTTCTACACTAGTTGGAATCACTTTGAAATAAGCCATATTACGTGTTATACTATGATCTCTATTACTAGCTGTTACCATAGTTCCTTTTACACTAATCACTTTATATGGTTTTGTATCATACGGCATATCTAACTTTCCCTCTTTTTTCTTTTTAACGAGAACAGTGTCTCCAACCTTTATGAACTGTTCCTTTGCACGTTGATCATGAGCAATTTTCATTTTGCCCTTGGCTAGTGCATCCTTCTGAGCGAGACGTTTATCCGTTACCTCGGCTGGCATGACGGGTAGTGCGATTCTCATAGGACGTCCAAATAAAAGTTCGCCAGGCGACTTGCCCAGTGTTCCATGTGGTGTTGCACGGTAGTTCCTGAGAAAAGCATACATAGCTTGTTTCCAGGATCGTCCTTCGGCATGAGCACAGCGTACCGCTTTCATGAGAGGTTGCATGAATCTCTCAACTTCTCCATTTGCTTGAGGATGTAGTGGCATCACACGGCGGTGTTTGAATCCAATATGCTCAGAAAAGTTGACGAAGTCTTGTCCATTGAATGGCGGTCCATTGTCTGTCTTGACAACTTCAGGAATGCCAAAGTTTGAAAAGATCTTGTCGAGTTTCGGGATGACGGCCTTTGCAGATGTGGAATTGATGATTTCTACTTCTGGATAACGTGAGTGATCATCAATGACTACCATCAAGTACTCTCCAGTTGGTAGTGGTCCGCAGAAGTCCATCGATACTTCCGTCCATGGTGCAGCAGGTAGTGGTGAAGGTTGTAGAGGTGTTGGTCTTGAAGTATCCACTGCAGCTTGGCAAGGGACACAGGCATCATGCATATCCTTTGCTTGACGATCAATGCCAGGAAACCACACCTTTTCTCGTAGCAGCTGTTTCGTCCTAACAAGACCTTGGTGTCCTTGATGTGCAAGCTTCAGAGCACGTTGCTGGAGAACAGCTGGAATCACGATACGAGTACCTCGCAGCACAGTGTTCGCGTTGTTGCGTAACACTTAATTCTGTCTGGATGCGTTCAAGTGCTTTGAATGCATCTTGGTCAACTCCTGAGGGTGGGATGCGTGGAAACTTTTTCTTAGTCAATGCATCCACTGTTGCTTGCAGAGTTGGGTCCTCTAGGGTTGCAGTACGGATTTCATCAAGAGTAAGAGCCTTAGGGACTGCATCACAGGTTACAGAGTGTACATATTCCTCGGCAACTTGCTGATGCTTGGTGATGGTGAAACTGTTGGCAGGATGTCGACTGATGTAATCAGCGGGATTGCCTGCACCCGGCTTGTATTTCACCGTAAAGTTGTATGGTTGCAGACGAAGAGCCCATCTCTCAATGCGAGCTGGTGGTTTGGACTTTGGATTATTGAAGATGGTCTCCAACGGTTTGTGGTCAGTGACTATCGTGGTGAAGGGTGCACCAAGCAGATACACATTGAAGTGTTCACAGCCCCATACAAGAGCAAGAGCTTCCTTCTCTGTCTGACTGTATCGTTGCTCAACATCTGTGAGAGAACGGCTGGCGTAGGCAATTACTACTCGGGAATCTGGTTGACCAGGTTTGTGTTGGGCTAAAACAGCACCTAATCCAACAGGACTAGCATCCACCGTTAATTCAGTGTCCATTGATGGATCAAAGTATGCAGCAGTCGCATTCTCTACTAGTGCATCTTTCACAGCATCAAATGCATTTTGCTCGATATCGCTCCAGTACCATGATGCATTTTTCTTCAGGAGCTCACGTAGAGGCTTCGTAATGGTAGCAAAATCTGGAATGAAGCGAGAACAGTAGTTTGCCATTCCCAGAAAACTATGTACTTCAGTGGACGTTGAAGGAGGTGCAGCGTTCTTGATATCTGCAACTTTCTTAGGATCTGGAGACAGACCTTTGTCACTAAGTACATGTCCAAAGAATTCAATTTTATGTTGATTGAACTCACACTTTGCTCGGCTTAACGTCAAATTCTTTTCTCGTAAGCGTTGCAATGTTGCACGAAGAGCTTTGTCGTGTTCAGCTTGGGTACGGCCATAAACAATGATGTCATCAGACATGTTGTCAGCATTAGGTATGTCTTGCAATACCTGGCTGATGATGTGCTGGAATACCTCGGCAGCACTGTTAATACCAAAACTCAGGCGCTTGTACCTATACAGACCTCGATGTGTCGTAAACGTTGTGATGAATCGACTCTCCTCATCAAGTTCAAGCTGATGATAGCCCTTGTTTAAATCTAACTTGCTGAATACAGTTGCACCATTCAAGCGGTAGATCATATCATCTACAGTCGGTGTAGGATGGCGTTCATGCATTATTGCCTTGTTGGGAACACGCATGTCCACACAAATGCGTATCTCATCTGGATTCTTCGGCTTTGGTGGAGTGACAATTGGGCTTACCCATGGTGTTGGGCCTGTTACTGGTTCAATGATATCTAGTTCTATCAGCCTATCCAGTTCGGCATCGACTTTCTTGCGAGTATGGAATGGTTGTCGGCGATGTGGTTGGGCAACTGGAATTACATCTGGGTTGATATGCAGATGTACTTTGCTATCAGTATAACAACCTATGGATTTAAATCGATCAGAGAATTCAGCAACAATACCATCAACATTGTTTGCAGATTCCACTGCTACAGCATTAGAAAGCTGAAGTAGCCCCAATTTGGTTGAAGTCTTGTAACTGAGTAAAGACTCCTTTGCATTCCTAACAACATGGAATGTAGTAATGAGCATTGCATTCTTTGACTTAATCTCTGCAGTTAAAGTTCCAATCACTGGCAAGGCTAACTTCGAAGCATAGGCAGTGGCTTTACCATTGTATTTTTCTAGCTTTGGGAACTGTTTTCTAAATTTTTCATAGTGGCACTCAGCAATGGTATCAATGTTTGATCCAGTGTCAATGAGAACCTTGAGACAAATACCAGCAATGTATACACATGTCTCTGGGTTGTTTGGAAGATCATTCCATTCTGTGATTGCTTGTACTCCATAAGTATAATCACATTCACTGTCATCTGAGACTGGTTGTAATGAAATGTTGTCTTGTACATTGTTAACATTCTTGATTTGAGGTGCAATATTGTGTTTACCACCTCGACCCCTATGACCTGATCCTCGTACAGTGCTTTTATTCATTGACTGTGGTTTCTTTAGTGCTGAACGACACATAGCACCAAAATGACCTAGTTTTCCACACTCATAGCACTTCTTACCTTGAGCAGGACAAACATTATCTTGGTGTGGGTAGTCTCCTCCACAATTGTAACATTTATTGTTGACACCCTCTGATGTGGGTCGTTGTGACTGCTTGAGCCTTGTTCCTTGACCCCAGTTGTGACGTGGTTCTCGGCTAAATTTACTGTTAGGTTTGCCATGATATCTTCTTTGATTACGATGTCCTCCCTGAACCTTACATACCTCATCACTGTTAGTAACAGTGGCAGAACCGTTATTGGCACTGCACTCCATGACACGAGCATCACGTGCAGCATCTTCCATTCGACGAGCAATATCCAGTATCTTGGTAAGAGAACTTTCATCATCAACAAGTTCTAGAGCTCTTCGACGGAGACGTGTAGATGTGCATGTTTCAATTATTTGCTGTTTGATTTCTTTGTCAACATCAGCAAACTCACAATGGGCTGCTAAACCCTGCAGACGTGTGTGGTATTGATCCACAGTTTTCATTAGAGAGTTGTTTTGCTCTCCTGAAATGCATAATTTCCATTGCAGTATTTTGCCTTGGTTTGAAATGCTCTGTTAGTTTGTCTTTGGCAGTGTCATAATCTTTGGCACCACCAGTGTCTTTCAGTGTGTCAAAGATGTCACAAACTCTATCACCTGCATAATGAAGTAGAAAGGCACGCTTTCTTTCAGCACTTTTGATGTCAGAAACTATCAACAAATTTTCAAACCTTTTAAGCCATTTGACCCACCTCTGTGACAGGTTTGTCTGGTCACAGTCAGGATCAAATGCAGGAAACTGAGGTATATTTGCCATTTTTACTGAATAAATGTAACTTATCACTTAAATGTTCCTCAGAATATTAAACACTTACTGCACTGTATATGTTAGTCAAGAATTCACTGTAATTACTTTAATTTTGCAAAGCACACAAGCATTTTAATGCAAAAGTTCACAACAGTGCACAATATAGCAGCAACTTACTTCTTACCTAGCCCTTGTGTACATGTGTTGTTCCTACTCACAGCAGCAGCACAGCAGTTGGCACAGCAGTTGGTACAGCAGCAGTTGGTACAGCAGTTGGTACAGCAGTTGGTGCAGCAGTTGGTACAGCAGTCAATTCAGTGTGATGAATTTTGTAGCACGAAGCGTCGTTTCGTAACCAAAACATCAGGTTTTGTACACATCAATGCGTCGTTTCGTACACAACGTCGGCAGATTCCTCAGTACTGTTTCTTCAGCACAGCTTGGGTAGCACACAGCTTGGGTAGCACACAGCATTGGTTAGCACACAGCATCGTTTAGCACACAGCATTGGTTAGCACACAGCATTGGTTAGCATACAGCATCGGGTATGGCGCTCACAGCTTCTCTTCCTCCTCCAGGCAGCATGCTTCTCCCTTGTGTTTGAAACTGAACAAATACCTGCGTTCACAGTTCATCCTCGTCGCCAATGTGGTGTTTGTGTGTTACTGAGGAAGTCTTGGTTGTAGGGTTGATGTAAAGTCATGACTTGGTTACTGACTTTAATACTTAATATGATTACATGACTAGTAGCTACCAAGCTTGGCGGGCGTCCTGTACTTGTTTACCTTCTCTCTCTCTCTGGCGTCCCAGCCGCCGCACATAGAAAACGGATGGTACCATTTTCTGTGAACATGACAGATTCAAAGCCCTAATTTATTCTGACCCAGGAGATGGTCTGAAAGAGGTGGCCCAGGTACCAGCTCCTTGCCCGCTCGCTCCAGCTATTGAGTCCCAGACCTCGAGTGAGTTGCAGAGTACTGATCCCAGTCTAGCTGAATGTTATACAGAAGCAGCTGACACTATTAATACCTTGGATGAGTGTACGGGTTGCTACTTCAATTATCGATGTTTGATGAGACGATGGATACCACCAGGAACTCCCTAATCAGATGATTGTGAGTCTAGGACCAAGTTCAGTCGTACCCAAGGGATATAGGGAGCAGGTATTGCAAGCTGCCCATGATGACCTTATGGGTCACCAAGGGATTTCCAATATGTATCATAAAATATGTAAGTATTTCTATTGGCCAAAACTCAAAAAGGATGTGGTCAGATATTGTCACAATTGTGTTGTGTGTCAAGCTGTTGGTAAACCTAACCCAGACTGTTCCATGAGCACCCTTACACCCTATTGAAGCGCCAGAGGAGCCTTTTACACAAGTGGTGTTGGATTGTGTCGGCCCCTTACCCCGAACTAAATCAGGAAATATGTTTATGTTTACAATCCTATGTATAACCACCAGGTTCCCTGAAGCATATGCCTTGCATAACATTAGGGCTTCTACACTCATAATGCACTTGAAAAGTTTTTTTTTCATTATTTGGTATGCTCCCTATCATTCAAACTGACAATGGGAACGATTTTTGTTTCACAACCTTTAAAACGTTTTGTAGTTTTTTTGGAATTCAACATAACTTCTCTAGTCCTTACCATCCTCAGAGTCAAGGGGGGATCGAGCGGTTCCATCAAACCCTCAAACAGATGTTAAAAATAACCGGGGAAGATTCACCCAGACATTGGGATGACAATTTACCATTTGTACTATTTGCTGCCAGGGACGGGTTGCACACTTCCCTAGGCTGCTCCCCATTTGATCTTGTGTTTGGACATCAGGTGAGGGGACCCTTAAAAATGTTGCAGGAGAAAATGTTGGGAGATGTAACAGCTAGGCAGAGTGAAAGATACCTGAAGGATGTGAAGAGCAAGCTGTCTCGAACGAAGGAGTTGGCGTTACAACATCTGGGCGAAGCACAACAGGCAATGAAGGAGCGGCATGATAAGCGGTTCAAGGCCAAACTCAGAGTTTGAATCAGGAGATTTAATAATGGTCTTGAAGCTTCGTATGGGAACTTCTATGTCACACAAATTTGGAGGACCTTATCGAGTGGTAAAACGTCTCCGTGAACTTACCTATAAAGTCTGTAACCCCAAACATACCCGTCAGTCAATGATTGTGCATGTGAATCGTTTGAAGGCTTATTGTGGGTCCAGTATTGTGGTTTGTTGTGTTAATGAGGAGGTAAACCCTGAGGAGACAATTGTTGTAGGGGAAGATGGTAATCCTCTTTTATCTAATTCCAGTTCCGGGGAAGAATTGTTGTGTCATTTGCAGGATGAACAAAGAGCAGAGTTCCAGGACCTTTTGAAGACGTTCTCCAACTTGTTTGGGGAGGTCCCCACTCAGACACCTCTCATTACTCATGATGTGCAACTGACAGAGGTAACTCCAATTCGGCTACACCCTTATCGAGTGACCCCCGAGAAACGACGTATCATCCAGGAGGAAGTTGATTATTTTCTTCACCATGGTTTCATTCGACCCATCCAGAGCTCCTGGAGTACACTGTGTTTAGTAGTACCAAAACCAGATGGAAAATGGCGGTTAGTAGTGGACAATAGGAAGTGTCGGAAAATCCGACACCATTTAATAATCATACAGATAATAGCTGTATTGTATAAACAAGTTACCCATAGAAAACGTAACTTGTAGTGGAATTACCGTCTAAAGAAAACGGGATATCATCACCACATACTATTATAATTCACCACCTATTATGATGGGAATTATTCTTAAATACATTAGTCTTTGGACTTTACCATCATAAAAACATCTTATATAAATTAACTTAATTATCAATATTAAAGTAGAGTAAATGTGACCCTTCTATCACTTTCTGACATGTGGACAATGTAAGCCAGGCGTCAGAGGGAGGAAGGAGGGCAGCCATTGTTGATACTAGACCAGAGGCTCACACAGGAGCAAATTCGGCTCCTGTTAAATTTACTTGGACGTAGTGTTATGGAAACCAAAGGTGTACCATTTTTCAACACGCTGTCTACATATCAAGTTAAGTGTTCTTTCCGAAACCCATTATCTATCATTAGTGGCCATTAATGTCATTGGGTAGGGTTAGCCGGTTAGAACGCGAAATCGCCTCATACTAAAGGTAATTAAGCCAGGTCTTTATTGTTCCATGTACTGTATAGTGTTTTCTCTGATATAGCTTGTCATATATAGGATTCTGGCTTCACAGCTAGCGCACTTTTGACAGGTCAAGACGAGGAAGGAAGATTTGTGCACCAGTTACTGGGTGATGGAAGCTACCTCAAAGAGGATAATTTGGTGTCTACACCCTAGTTATACCTGGTGGACTAACCTGCTGTACTATAAGATAAGGAACCTTTTCAATGTATGTAGTCTATTCCTGTAGTTTGATTGGCTGCATATATTAATTTAATAAACCCCCCTAATGTGTAGAGGATCGATTTGTGAGATTATGAGATTATTGCAGAAATACAGTCCACTTATCATTATACAAATCGCTATCGAAGTATATAAATTAACGTAAATATAAATTCATATAAATTAAATAAATATAAATCTCACAGGTCGGTTCCCACATTATTTGGTCCTTCGAACCGGATTATTCGGTCCTTTGAACCCACATTTGGTCATCTTAGTACCGGATGAACCAGTTAACCAGTGGATTCATTAAATATACTAGTGCAGTGTTATTTAAACAAAGGCCAGCCAGTCAAAGACGGAAGCGTAGCCTCGAGGGAGCTCAGGAGCCTCCCTCAGTTCAGATCAGCCTTAGTCAGCGGTTTCATGCACACCCACAGATTTGGTGGCGTGTTATTCTGTGAAATGACAGCGCTAATATAGAAGCCAGCCAAATTAGTGGCTGTGTCGTCGCGTGATTGTTCACGGATTTCGTGGTGTTACATTTCGCGAGAGATTATCTACGAATTTTGTGGAGTTTATTTCGCGAGGTCACTAATAAAATTTAATACTTCTAGATAATATTAGAAGTTTCATAGAGGCAATTAAGAGGCTATTATCAATAATTGTGTATATTATTTCTCCAAATAGAGAATTATTTAATATATATTGCACTAGTGATCACAGTATAATATTTACTAATTGCCAACCCACAACAGGGTAGGATATGACTAGTTGAACTATTATTGCTCATCCTAGTCCCATTATTACCATAGTCAGTTGTACTATATTGAACAACCTAACACCATTAATGAATGGTCCAGACCCTATTTTGGGTGTAATTTTTATCAACTCGAGTTGAGTTGTATATATAATAATTTACTTATGATCATTACACCTTTGAGTGATTAATTAGTGTCTCTACCATCCTAGGGTGATATAGAAGAGCTAACCTAAAGGTACTTCCAGTGACACTGGTTTATCACTCAAATCATTAGTGTGGATGATTGTATATATATAATGTGTATTAATTTTAAGTGCTAACCTCTAGTAGAGGTAGGATTATTGCCTAGTGAGTGCAGAATTTACCCTAGGCTACCATTAGTGTTTGTTCAGTATTATGAGCAGCCCAAGTACAAGTCCCACAAGGCTTCACGAACTAGCCAGTATGGATAATGCAGGGAGAATGAAAAGAACCCTTGCAGGTCTTAAAGGCCACTTAACAAGACAGATCAAGAAATGTGAAGATTTGTCACAACAATCTCAAGTTGATTATGCTGACCTGGAAAGCTATTATCAAGCAGCTGCAGGTAAATTTGAGCAAATCAAATGTCAAATAGCAACATATGTGGCTGAACTTGCCAACACCAATTTATCAGAAACAGAAATAGACGACATTATGGTTGATCTTGCGAATTATGAAGATCACACTCAGGCCACGTTACAGCCTTATGTCAAATTAATTGCCCAGAACAAGGCAACAACAACAGTTGCATCTAATATGAGTCAAGCAGAAGCTCGACTCCCTCCAATTAATTTACCCACTTTCTCAGGAAAAGATGAGGAAGATTGGGACGAATTTTGGAACAAATTCGTTGACCTTGTAGACTCAAAACAATCTTTACCAAAGAGTAGTAAATTCTCTTATTTGCAAGGCCAATTATCAGGTGAGGCTAAAACAGTAGTATCCCATCTGAGATTAACTAATGACGGCTATGATCTGGCAGTAAAACTCCTCAAGGATAATTATGCTGATCCAGAAGTAAGAACATCACATTTAGTTCATGAGCTGTTGCATTTACCCCCACCGGAGGCTTCAGCTGATTCACTCCAAGTCTTCAAGCTGGAGGTAGAATCATTGATCAATGCCCTCAGCCTGACAGCAGATACAAACGGGGCTGAGTGGGTCTTGAAAATAATTGTCCAGGAGAAAATACCTAGGGACATATTGAGACAAATGAGTGCTCATTACAATAAAAGCATCTTATCCATGAATGAAATATCTGAAGGTTTAAAGTCAGTAGTTCATCAATTACGAACACATGACAAATTAAAACCACCAAGTAAACCCTCAGAAACCAATAATAGTAAACCACAGAGTACCAAAGGTACTCCAAATCAATCTAGACAATATAATTCAACACCAAAGTGGAACAGTGGCAGTGTGGGCGTATATGCAGTGGGACCCTCCAAGCCTATAGTTACTGTGTCACCCAAGAACATGACACCAAAGGGTACAGGAAGCTATGGAACATGTTTGTTCTGCAATGAGAAACATTCAATGTACCACTGCTCTAATTTTCCTGATAGTGACGCCCGTGTTGAGCGACTCAAAGATTTGCAACATTGCACGAGGTGCCTCAGGAAACATAACATCAAGGACTGTGATACCCAATTACACACCTGTAATAGGTGTAACAAAGGTCAGCACCATGCAGCATTGTGCAGAGACACCAAAACAACGTCTCCAAACCCCAAGGTGGAAGATAGCATTCCCACCACAGTACAGTACTGCAAGGTGCAACAAACAAAGAGTGTCCAATCGGCAAAGTCTAAAGGTAATACGACTTTGCCTACTGCCCAAATTACCATCCTGAATAAGAGGGCCAAGGTCCATACCCGTGGGTTGTTTGACCAAGGATCCCAAAGAACATATATCACTAAAAAGCTGGCAGATGAACTACAATTAAGGCCTGTAGCCCAGACGTCATTCAACATCTCAGGGTTTGTAACAGATGCAGGACCTCAAGTCTACCAGGTGGTACAACCATCAGTACGTTTAGGCAGGTACGTCTGTCGAGTACAAGCCATTGTGGTGGACAAAATACCAGTAGACCTACAAGTTCAAGGTCTGAGAGCAACAGCCAAATTCCTGAGAAATAGAGGAATAAAATTGGCAGATAATATTAAGTCTGATCACCTCACCGACTTCGGTCTCCTTGTAGGGACAGACTATTGTCATCGATTCATCGGTAGCCCTACTAAATATCAGGGTATAACCATGTTAAACTCTGCAGGAGGTAAATTACTCTCAGGCCCAGTATCAAGCCTGAAGAGACCTATGCCTGCAGATAAACATTACCAGTAGAAATCTAAATTTGTCAGCTGATTATATTTCTCCAGTAGCATTATACTAAGGAGATTACAGCTGACTATACCAACAGAGGTTGATGTTAGTATCATCATTTAAAGCTGGAGATGAGTTCATGAGGCCTCAGTGGCAAATCAGTGAACAGTAGCCTAAAACAGCTACAAGTCACTGCGACCAATGTCACTGAACCCACTGCAGTCTCAGAACCATACTTTACTTTAATGATGAGCTATTCAATCTTCTGAATCAATTAACTAAATTAAACCCTAATAAATCTGATGACTGATTTGATACATTTATTATTTAATCAAGATGTATTCCATGGGCCTCAGTGTTTATATATCAGTGACCAGTTACCTGAAGAAACTTCAAGTTATATCTAATGTCACTGATCTCACTGCAGTCCCTGAATCATACTTGACTGTAGTACTTGATCACATCCAGTCTTCTGGGTTAAATAATATGTAATTAGGCTTGAATATTAGCCTTTCAAGAGTTGACAGGGAAATGAAATCGCATTAGACTTCTAACCCCTACAACTCTAGTACGGGACATCCGTCCTGCACGAACAGACGAACAAATGTGTGATTACTAACTACTAACATCAAATTAATCTAATAATTCGAAGGAGGAGTATCGGTGTTCGTCTGTTCTAAAGAGGACTTCGACCCGTGAGCAGCCCCCTGGGGAATTATGTCGGAAAATCCGACACCATTTAATAATCATACAGATAATAGCTGTATTGTATAAACAAGTTACCCATAGAAAACGTAACTTGTAGTGGAATTACCGTCTAAAGAAAACGGGATATCATCACCACATACTATTATAATTCACCACCTATTATGATGGGAATTATTCTTAAATACATTAGTCTTTGGACTTTACCATCATAAAAACATCTTATATAAATTAACTTAATTATCAATATTAAAGTAGAGTAAATGTGACCCTTCTATCACTTTCTGACATGTGGACAATGTAAGCCAGGCGTCAGAGGGAGGAAGGAGGGCAGCCATTGTTGATACTAGACCAGAGGCTCACACAGGAGCAAATTCGGCTCCTGTTAAATTTACTTGGACGTAGTGTTATGGAAACCAAAGGTGTACCATTTTTCAACACGCTGTCTACATATCAAGTTAAGTGTTCTTTCCGAAACCCATTATCTATCATTAGTGGCCATTAATGTCATTGGGTAGGGTTAGCCGGTTAGAACGCGAAATCGCCTCATACTAAAGGTAATTAAGCCAGGTCTTTATTGTTCCATGTACTGTATAGTGTTTTCTCTGATATAGCTTGTCATATATAGGATTCTGGCTTCACAGCTAGCGCACTTTTGACAGGTCAAGACGAGGAAGGAAGATTTGTGCACCAGTTACTGGGTGATGGAAGCTACCTCAAAGAGGATAATTTGGTGTCTACACCCTAGTTATACCTGGTGGACTAACCTGCTGTACTATAAGATAAGGAACCTTTTCAATGTATGTAGTCTATTCCTGTAGTTTGATTGGCTGCATATATTAATTTAATAAACCCCCCTAATGTGTAGAGGATCGATTTGTGAGATTATGAGATTATTGCAGAAATACAGTCCACTTATCATTATACAAATCGCTATCGAAGTATATAAATTAACGTAAATATAAATTCATATAAATTAAATAAATATAAATCTCACAGGTCGGTTCCCACATTATTTGGTCCTTCGAACCGGATTATTCGGTCCTTTGAACCCACATTTGGTCATCTTAGTACCGGATGAACCAGTTAACCAGTGGATTCATTAAATATACTAGTGCAGTGTTATTTAAACAAAGGCCAGCCAGTCAAAGACGGAAGCGTAGCCTCGAGGGAGCTCAGGAGCCTCCCTCAGTTCAGATCAGCCTTAGTCAGCGGTTTCATGCACACCCACAGATTTGGTGGCGTGTTATTCTGTGAAATGACAGCGCTAATATAGAAGCCAGCCAAATTAGTGGCTGTGTCGTCGCGTGATTGTTCACGGATTTCGTGGTGTTACATTTCGCGAGAGATTATCTACGAATTTTGTGGAGTTTATTTCGCGAGGTCACTAATAAAATTTAATACTTCTAGATAATATTAGAAGTTTCATAGAGGCAATTAAGAGGCTATTATCAATAATTGTGTATATTATTTCTCCAAATAGAGAATTATTTAATATATATTGCACTAGTGATCACAGTATAATATTTACTAATTGCCAACCCACAACAGGGTAGGATATGACTAGTTGAACTATTATTGCTCATCCTAGTCCCATTATTACCATAGTCAGTTGTACTATATTGAACAACCTAACACCATTAATGAATGGTCCAGACCCTATTTTGGGTGTAATTTTTATCAACTCGAGTTGAGTTGTATATATAATAATTTACTTATGATCATTACACCTTTGAGTGATTAATTAGTGTCTCTACCATCCTAGGGTGATATAGAAGAGCTAACCTAAAGGTACTTCCAGTGACACTGGTTTATCACTCAAATCATTAGTGTGGATGATTGTATATATATAATGTGTATTAATTTTAAGTGCTAACCTCTAGTAGAGGTAGGATTATTGCCTAGTGAGTGCAGAATTTACCCTAGGCTACCATTAGTGTTTGTTCAGTATTATGAGCAGCCCAAGTACAAGTCCCACAAGGCTTCACGAACTAGCCAGTATGGATAATGCAGGGAGAATGAAAAGAACCCTTGCAGGTCTTAAAGGCCACTTAACAAGACAGATCAAGAAATGTGAAGATTTGTCACAACAATCTCAAGTTGATTATGCTGACCTGGAAAGCTATTATCAAGCAGCTGCAGGTAAATTTGAGCAAATCAAATGTCAAATAGCAACATATGTGGCTGAACTTGCCAACACCAATTTATCAGAAACAGAAATAGACGACATTATGGTTGATCTTGCGAAT
Organism: Procambarus clarkii; assembly: GCF_040958095.1. Taxonomy (NCBI): domain Eukaryota; kingdom Metazoa; phylum Arthropoda; class Malacostraca; order Decapoda; family Cambaridae; genus Procambarus; species Procambarus clarkii. The sequence continues at coordinate 44,329,100 of NC_091182.1, forward strand.
TATGAAGATCACACTCAGGCCACGTTACAGCCTTATGTCAAATTAATTGCCCAGAACAAGGCAACAGCAACAACAACAACAGTTGCATCTAATATGAGTCAAGCAGAAGCTCGACTCCCTCCAATTAATTTACCCACTTTCTCAGGAAAAGATGAGGAAGATTGGGACGAATTTTGGAACAAATTCGTTGACCTTGTAGACTCAAAACAATCTTTACCAAAGAGTAGTAAATTCTCTTATTTGCAAGGCCAATTATCAGGTGAGGCTAAAACAGTAGTATCCCATCTGAGATTAACTAATGACGGCTATGATCTGGCAGTAAAACTCCTCAAGGATAATTATGCTGATCCAGAAGTAAGAACATCACATTTAGTTCATGAGCTGTTGCATTTACCCCCACCGGAGGCTTCAGCTGATTCACTCCAAGTCTTCAAGCTGGAGGTAGAATCATTGATCAATGCCCTCAGCCTGACAGCAGATACAAACGGGGCTGAGTGGGTCTTGAAAATAATTGTCCAGGAGAAAATACCTAGGGACATATTGAGACAAATGAGTGCTCATTACAATAAAAGCATCTTATCCATGAATGAAATATCTGAAGGTTTAAAGTCAGTAGTTCATCAATTACGAACACATGACAAATTAAAACCACCAAGTAAACCCTCAGAAACCAATAATAGTAAACCACAGAGTACCAAAGGTACTCCAAATCAATCTAGACAATATAATTCAACACCAAAGTGGAACAGTGGCAGTGTGGGCGTATATGCAGTGGGACCCTCCAAGCCTATAGTTACTGTGTCACCCAAGAACATGACACCAAAGGGTACAGGAAGCTATGGAACATGTTTGTTCTGCAATGAGAAACATTCAATGTACCACTGCTCTAATTTTCCTGATAGTGACGCCCGTGTTGAGCGACTCAAAGATTTGCAACATTGCACGAGGTGCCTCAGGAAACATAACATCAAGGACTGTGATACCCAATTACACACCTGTAATAGGTGTAACAAAGGTCAGCACCATGCAGCATTGTGCAGAGACACCAAAACAACGTCTCCAAACCCCAAGGTGGAAGATAGCATTCCCACCACAGTACAGTACTGCAAGGTGCAACAAACAAAGAGTGTCCAATCGGCAAAGTCTAAAGGTAATACGACTTTGCCTACTGCCCAAATTACCATCCTGAATAAGAGGGCCAAGGTCCATACCCGTGGGTTGTTTGACCAAGGATCCCAAAGAACATATATCACTAAAAAGCTGGCAGATGAACTACAATTAAGGCCTGTAGCCCAGACGTCATTCAACATCTCAGGGTTTGTAACAGATGCAGGACCTCAAGTCTACCAGGTGGTACAACCATCAGTACGTTTAGGCAGGTACGTCTGTCGAGTACAAGCCATTGTGGTGGACAAAATACCAGTAGACCTACAAGTTCAAGGTCTGAGAGCAACAGCCAAATTCCTGAGAAATAGAGGAATAAAATTGGCAGATAATATTAAGTCTGATCACCTCACCGACTTCGGTCTCCTTGTAGGGACAGACTATTGTCATCGATTCATCGGTAGCCCTACTAAATATCAGGGTATAACCATGTTAAACTCTGCAGGAGGTAAATTACTCTCAGGCCCAGTATCAAGCCTGAAGAGACCTATGCCTGCAGATAAACATTACCAGTAGAAATCTAAATTTGTCAGCTGATTATATTTCTCCAGTAGCATTATACTAAGGAGATTACAGCTGACTATACCAACAGAGGTTGATGTTAGTATCATCATTTAAAGCTGGAGATGAGTTCATGAGGCCTCAGTGGCAAATCAGTGAACAGTAGCCTAAAACAGCTACAAGTCACTGCGACCAATGTCACTGAACCCACTGCAGTCTCAGAACCATACTTTACTTTAATGATGAGCTATTCAATCTTCTGAATCAATTAACTAAATTAAACCCTAATAAATCTGATGACTGATTTGATACATTTATTATTTAATCAAGATGTATTCCATGGGCCTCAGTGTTTATATATCAGTGACCAGTTACCTGAAGAAACTTCAAGTTATATCTAATGTCACTGATCTCACTGCAGTCCCTGAATCATACTTGACTGTAGTACTTGATCACATCCAGTCTTCTGGGTTAAATAATATGTAATTAGGCTTGAATATTAGCCTTTCAAGAGTTGACAGGGAAATGAAATCGCATTAGACTTCTAACCCCTACAACTCTAGTACGGGACATCCGTCCTGCACGAACAGACGAACAAATGTGTGATTACTAACTACTAACATCAAATTAATCTAATAATTCGAAGGAGGAGTATCGGTGTTCGTCTGTTCTAAAGAGGACTTCGACCCGTGAGCAGCCCCCTGGGGAATTATGTCGGAAAATCCGACACCATTTAATAATCATACAGATAATAGCTGTATTGTATAAACAAGTTACCCATAGAAAACGTAACTTGTAGTGGAATTACCGTCTAAAGAAAACGGGATATCATCACCACATACTATTATAATTCACCACCTATTATGATGGGAATTATTCTTAAATACATTAGTCTTTGGACTTTACCATCATAAAAACATCTTATATAAATTAACTTAATTATCAATATTAAAGTAGAGTAAATGTGACCCTTCTATCACTTTCTGACATGTGGACAATGTAAGCCAGGCGTCAGAGGGAGGAAGGAGGGCAGCCTATTGTTGATACTAGACCAGAGGCTCACACAGGAGCAAATTCGGCTCCTGTTAAATTTACTTGGACGTAGTGTTATGGAAACCAAAGGTGTACCATTTTTCAACACGCTGTCTACATATCAAGTTAAGTGTTCTTTCCGAAACCCATTATCTATCATTAGTGGCCATTAATGTCATTGGGTAGGGTTAGCCGGTTAGAACGCGAAATCGCCTCATACTAAAGGTAATTAAGCCAGGTCTTTATTGTTCCATGTACTGTATAGTGTTTTCTCTGATATAGCTTGTCATATATAGGATTCTGGCTTCACAGCTAGCGCACTTTTGACAGGTCAAGACGAGGAAGGAAGATTTGTGCACCAGTTACTGGGTGATGGAAGCTACCTCAAAGAGGATAATTTGGTGTCTACACCCTAGTTATACCTGGTGGACTAACCTGCTGTACTATAAGATAAGGAACCTTTTCAATGTATGTAGTCTATTCCTGTAGTTTGATTGGCTGCATATATTAATTTAATAAACCCCCCTAATGTGTAGAGGATCGATTTGTGAGATTATGAGATTATTGCAGAAATACAGTCCACTTATCATTATACAAATCGCTATCGAAGTATATAAATTAACGTAAATATAAATTCATATAAATTAAATAAATATAAATCTCACAGGTCGGTTCCCACATTATTTGGTCCTTCGAACCGGATTATTCGGTCCTTTGAACCCACATTTGGTCATCTTAGTACCGGATGAACCAGTTAACCAGTGGATTCATTAAATATACTAGTGCAGTGTTATTTAAACAAAGGCCAGCCAGTCAAAGACGGAAGCGTAGCCTCGAGGGAGCTCAGGAGCCTCCCTCAGTTCAGATCAGCCTTAGTCAGCGGTTTCATGCACACCCACAGATTTGGTGGCGTGTTATTCTGTGAAATGACAGCGCTAATATAGAAGCCAGCCAAATTAGTGGCTGTGTCGTCGCGTGATTGTTCACGGATTTCGTGGTGTTACATTTCGCGAGAGATTATCTACGAATTTTGTGGAGTTTATTTCGCGAGGTCACTAATAAAATTTAATACTTCTAGATAATATTAGAAGTTTCATAGAGGCAATTAAGAGGCTATTATCAATAATTGTGTATATTATTTCTCCAAATAGAGAATTATTTAATATATATTGCACTAGTGATCACAGTATAATATTTACTAATTGCCAACCCACAACAGGGTAGGATATGACTAGTTGAACTATTATTGCTCATCCTAGTCCCATTATTACCATAGTCAGTTGTACTATATTGAACAACCTAACACCATTAATGAATGGTCCAGACCCTATTTTGGGTGTAATTTTTATCAACTCGAGTTGAGTTGTATATATAATAATTTACTTATGATCATTACACCTTTGAGTGATTAATTAGTGTCTCTACCATCCTAGGGTGATATAGAAGAGCTAACCTAAAGGTACTTCCAGTGACACTGGTTTATCACTCAAATCATTAGTGTGGATGATTGTATATATATAATGTGTATTAATTTTAAGTGCTAACCTCTAGTAGAGGTAGGATTATTGCCTAGTGAGTGCAGAATTTACCCTAGGCTACCATTAGTGTTTGTTCAGTATTATGAGCAGCCCAAGTACAAGTCCCACAAGGCTTCACGAACTAGCCAGTATGGATAATGCAGGGAGAATGAAAAGAACCCTTGCAGGTCTTAAAGGCCACTTAACAAGACAGATCAAGAAATGTGAAGATTTGTCACAACAATCTCAAGTTGATTATGCTGACCTGGAAAGCTATTATCAAGCAGCTGCAGGTAAATTTGAGCAAATCAAATGTCAAATAGCAACATATGTGGCTGAACTTGCCAACACCAATTTATCAGAAACAGAAATAGACGACATTATGGTTGATCTTGCGAATTATGAAGATCACACTCAGGCCACGTTACAGCCTTATGTCAAATTAATTGCCCAGAACAAGGCAACAGCAACAACAACAACAGTTGCATCTAATATGAGTCAAGCAGAAGCTCGACTCCCTCCAATTAATTTACCCACTTTCTCAGGAAAAGATGAGGAAGATTGGGACGAATTTTGGAACAAATTCGTTGACCTTGTAGACTCAAAACAATCTTTACCAAAGAGTAGTAAATTCTCTTATTTGCAAGGCCAATTATCAGGTGAGGCTAAAACAGTAGTATCCCATCTGAGATTAACTAATGACGGCTATGATCTGGCAGTAAAACTCCTCAAGGATAATTATGCTGATCCAGAAGTAAGAACATCACATTTAGTTCATGAGCTGTTGCATTTACCCCCACCGGAGGCTTCAGCTGATTCACTCCAAGTCTTCAAGCTGGAGGTAGAATCATTGATCAATGCCCTCAGCCTGACAGCAGATACAAACGGGGCTGAGTGGGTCTTGAAAATAATTGTCCAGGAGAAAATACCTAGGGACATATTGAGACAAATGAGTGCTCATTACAATAAAAGCATCTTATCCATGAATGAAATATCTGAAGGTTTAAAGTCAGTAGTTCATCAATTACGAACACATGACAAATTAAAACCACCAAGTAAACCCTCAGAAACCAATAATAGTAAACCACAGAGTACCAAAGGTACTCCAAATCAATCTAGACAATATAATTCAACACCAAAGTGGAACAGTGGCAGTGTGGGCGTATATGCAGTGGGACCCTCCAAGCCTATAGTTACTGTGTCACCCAAGAACATGACACCAAAGGGTACAGGAAGCTATGGAACATGTTTGTTCTGCAATGAGAAACATTCAATGTACCACTGCTCTAATTTTCCTGATAGTGACGCCCGTGTTGAGCGACTCAAAGATTTGCAACATTGCACGAGGTGCCTCAGGAAACATAACATCAAGGACTGTGATACCCAATTACACACCTGTAATAGGTGTAACAAAGGTCAGCACCATGCAGCATTGTGCAGAGACACCAAAACAACGTCTCCAAACCCCAAGGTGGAAGATAGCATTCCCACCACAGTACAGTACTGCAAGGTGCAACAAACAAAGAGTGTCCAATCGGCAAAGTCTAAAGGTAATACGACTTTGCCTACTGCCCAAATTACCATCCTGAATAAGAGGGCCAAGGTCCATACCCGTGGGTTGTTTGACCAAGGATCCCAAAGAACATATATCACTAAAAAGCTGGCAGATGAACTACAATTAAGGCCTGTAGCCCAGACGTCATTCAACATCTCAGGGTTTGTAACAGATGCAGGACCTCAAGTCTACCAGGTGGTACAACCATCAGAACGTTTAGGCAGGTACGTCTGTCGAGTACAAGCCATTGTGGTGGACAAAATACCAGTAGACCTACAAGTTCAAGGTCTGAGAGCAACAGCCAAATTCCTGAGAAATAGAGGAATAAAATTGGCAGATAATATTAAGTCTGATCACCTCACCGACTTCGGTCTCCTTGTAGGGACAGACTATTGTCATCGATTCATCGGTAGCCCTACTAAATATCAGGGTATAACCATGTTAAACTCTGCAGGAGGTAAATTACTCTCAGGCCCAGTATCAAGCCTGAAGAGACCTATGCCTGCAGATAAACATTACCAGTAGAAATCTAAATTTGTCAGCTGATTATATTTCTCCAGTAGCATTATACTAAGGAGATTACAGCTGACTATACCAACAGAGGTTGATGTTAGTATCATCATTTAAAGCTGGAGATGAGTTCATGAGGCCTCAGTGGCAAATCAGTGAACAGTAGCCTAAAACAGCTACAAGTCACTGCGACCAATGTCACTGAACCCACTGCAGTCTCAGAACCATACTTTACTTTAATGATGAGCTATTCAATCTTCTGAATCAATTAACTAAATTAAACCCTAATAAATCTGATGACTGATTTGATACATTTATTATTTAATCAAGATGTATTCCATGGGCCTCAGTGTTTATATATCAGTGACCAGTTACCTGAAGAAACTTCAAGTTATATCTAATGTCACTGATCTCACTGCAGTCCCTGAATCATACTTGACTGTAGTACTTGATCACATCCAGTCTTCTGGGTTAAATAATATGTAATTAGGCTTGAATATTAGCCTTTCAAGAGTTGACAGGGAAATGAAATCGCATTAGACTTCTAACCCCTACAACTCTAGTACGGGACATCCGTCCTGCACGAACAGACGAACAAATGTGTGATTACTAACTACTAACATCAAATTAATCTAATAATTCGAAGGAGGAGTATCGGTGTTCGTCTGTTCTAAAGAGGACTTCGACCCGTGAGCAGCCCCCTGGGGAATTATGTCGGAAAATCCGACACCATTTAATAATCATACAGATAATAGCTGTATTGTATAAACAAGTTACCCATAGAAAACGTAACTTGTAGTGGAATTACCGTCTAAAGAAAACGGGATATCATCACCACATACTATTATAATTCACCACCTATTATGATGGGAATTATTCTTAAATACATTAGTCTTTGGACTTTACCATCATAAAAACATCTTATATAAATTAACTTAATTATCAATATTAAAGTAGAGTAAATGTGACCCTTCTATCACTTTCTGACATGTGGACAATGTAAGCCAGGCGTCAGAGGGAGGAAGGAGGGCAGCCATTGTTGATACTAGACCAGAGGCTCACACAGGAGCAAATTCGGCTCCTGTTAAATTTACTTGGACGTAGTGTTATGGAAACCAAAGGTGTACCATTTTTCAACACGCTGTCTACATATCAAGTTAAGTGTTCTTTCCGAAACCCATTATCTATCATTAGTGGCCATTAATGTCATTGGGTAGGGTTAGCCGGTTAGAACGCGAAATCGCCTCATACTAAAGGTAATTAAGCCAGGTCTTTATTGTTCCATGTACTGTATAGTGTTTTCTCTGATATAGCTTGTCATATATAGGATTCTGGCTTCACAGCTAGCGCACTTTTGACAGGTCAAGACGAGGAAGGAAGATTTGTGCACCAGTTACTGGGTGATGGAAGCTACCTCAAAGAGGATAATTTGGTGTCTACACCCTAGTTATACCTGGTGGACTAACCTGCTGTACTATAAGATAAGGAACCTTTTCAATGTATGTAGTCTATTCCTGTAGTTTGATTGGCTGCATATATTAATTTAATAAACCCCCCTAATGTGTAGAGGATCGATTTGTGAGATTATGAGATTATTGCAGAAATACAGTCCACTTATCATTATACAAATCGCTATCGAAGTATATAAATTAACGTAAATATAAATTCATATAAATTAAATAAATATAAATCTCACAGGTCGGTTCCCACATTATTTGGTCCTTCGAACCGGATTATTCGGTCCTTTGAACCCACATTTGGTCATCTTAGTACCGGATGAACCAGTTAACCAGTGGATTCATTAAATATACTAGTGCAGTGTTATTTAAACAAAGGCCAGCCAGTCAAAGACGGAAGCGTAGCCTCGAGGGAGCTCAGGAGCCTCCCTCAGTTCAGATCAGCCTTAGTCAGCGGTTTCATGCACACCCACAGATTTGGTGGCGTGTTATTCTGTGAAATGACAGCGCTAATATAGAAGCCAGCCAAATTAGTGGCTGTGTCGTCGCGTGATTGTTCACGGATTTCGTGGTGTTACATTTCGCGAGAGATTATCTACGAATTTTGTGGAGTTTATTTCGCGAGGTCACTAATAAAATTTAATACTTCTAGATAATATTAGAAGTTTCATAGAGGCAATTAAGAGGCTATTATCAATAATTGTGTATATTATTTCTCCAAATAGAGAATTATTTAATATATATTGCACTAGTGATCACAGTATAATATTTACTAATTGCCAACCCACAACAGGGTAGGATATGACTAGTTGAACTATTATTGCTCATCCTAGTCCCATTATTACCATAGTCAGTTGTACTATATTGAACAACCTAACACCATTAATGAATGGTCCAGACCCTATTTTGGGTGTAATTTTTATCAACTCGAGTTGAGTTGTATATATAATAATTTACTTATGATCATTACACCATTGAGTGATTAATTAGTGTCTCTACCATCCTAGGGTGATATAGAAGAGCTAACCTAAAGGTACTTCCAGTGACACTGGTTTATCACTCAAATCATTAGTGTGGATGATTGTATATATATAATGTGTATTAATTTTAAGTGCTAACCTCTAGTAGAGGTAGGATTATTGCCTAGTGAGTGCAGAATTTACCCTAGGCTACCATTAGTGTTTGTTCAGTATTATGAGCAGCCCAAGTACAAGTCCCACAAGGCTTCACGAACTAGCCAGTATGGATAATGCAGGGAGAATGAAAAGAACCCTTGCAGGTCTTAAAGGCCACTTAACAAGACAGATCAAGAAATGTGAAGATTTGTCACAACAATCTCAAGTTGATTATGCTGACCTGGAAAGCTATTATCAAGCAGCTGCAGGTAAATTTGAGCAAATCAAATGTCAAATAGCAACATATGTGGCTGAACTTGCCAACACCAATTTATCAGAAACAGAAATAGACGACATTATGGTTGATCTTGCGAATTATGAAGATCACACTCAGGCCACGTTACAGCCTTATGTCAAATTAATTGCCCAGAACAAGGCAACAGCAACAACAACAACAGTTGCATCTAATATGAGTCAAGCAGAAGCTCGACTCCCTCCAATTAATTTACCCACTTTCTCAGGAAAAGATGAGGAAGATTGGGACGAATTTTGGAACAAATTCGTTGACCTTGTAGACTCAAAACAATCTTTACCAAAGAGTAGTAAATTCTCTTATTTGCAAGGCCAATTATCAGGTGAGGCTAAAACAGTAGTATCCCATCTGAGATTAACTAATGACGGCTATGATCTGGCAGTAAAACTCCTCAAGGATAATTATGCTGATCCAGAAGTAAGAACATCACATTTAGTTCATGAGCTGTTGCATTTACCCCCACCGGAGGCTTCAGCTGATTCACTCCAAGTCTTCAAGCTGGAGGTAGAATCATTGATCAATGCCCTCAGCCTGACAGCAGATACAAACGGGGCTGAGTGGGTCTTGAAAATAATTGTCCAGGAGAAAATACCTAGGGACATATTGAGACAAATGAGTGCTCATTACAATAAAAGCATCTTATCCATGAATGAAATATCTGAAGGTTTAAAGTCAGTAGTTCATCAATTACGAACACATGACAAATTAAAACCACCAAGTAAACCCTCAGAAACCAATAATAGTAAACCACAGAGTACCAAAGGTACTCCAAATCAATCTAGACAATATAATTCAACACCAAAGTGGAACAGTGGCAGTGTGGGCGTATATGCAGTGGGACCCTCCAAGCCTATAGTTACTGTGTCACCCAAGAACATGACACCAAAGGGTACAGGAAGCTATGGAACATGTTTGTTCTGCAATGAGAAACATTCAATGTACCACTGCTCTAATTTTCCTGATAGTGACGCCCGTGTTGAGCGACTCAAAGATTTGCAACATTGCACGAGGTGCCTCAGGAAACATAACATCAAGGACTGTGATACCCAATTACACACCTGTAATAGGTGTAACAAAGGTCAGCACCATGCAGCATTGTGCAGAGACACCAAAACAACGTCTCCAAACCCCAAGGTGGAAGATAGCATTCCCACCACAGTACAGTACTGCAAGGTGCAACAAACAAAGAGTGTCCAATCGGCAAAGTCTAAAGGTAATACGACTTTGCCTACTGCCCAAATTACCATCCTGAATAAGAGGGCCAAGGTCCATACCCGTGGGTTGTTTGACCAAGGATCCCAAAGAACATATATCACTAAAAAGCTGGCAGATGAACTACAATTAAGGCCTGTAGCCCAGACGTCATTCAACATCTCAGGGTTTGTAACAGATGCAGGACCTCAAGTCTACCAGGTGGTACAACCATCAGAACGTTTAGGCAGGTACGTCTGTCGAGTACAAGCCATTGTGGTGGACAAAATACCAGTAGACCTACAAGTTCAAGGTCTGAGAGCAACAGCCAAATTCCTGAGAAATAGAGGAATAAAATTGGCAGATAATATTAAGTCTGATCACCTCACCGACTTCGGTCTCCTTGTAGGGACAGACTATTGTCATCGATTCATCGGTAGCCCTACTAAATATCAGGGTATAACCATGTTAAACTCTGCAGGAGGTAAATTACTCTCAGGCCCAGTATCAAGCCTGAAGAGACCTATGCCTGCAGATAAACATTACCAGTAGAAATCTAAATTTGTCAGCTGATTATATTTCTCCAGTAGCATTATACTAAGGAGATTACAGCTGACTATACCAACAGAGGTTGATGTTAGTATCATCATTTAAAGCTAGAGATGAGTTCATGAGGCCTCAGTGGCAAATCAGTGAACAGTAGCCTAAAACAGCTACAAGTCACTGCGACCAATGTCACTGAACCCACTGCAGTCTCAGAACCATACTTTACTTTAATGATGAGCTATTCAATCTTCTGAATCAATTAACTAAATTAAACCCTAATAAATCTGATGACTGATTTGATACATTTATTATTTAATCAAGATGTATTCCATGGGCCTCAGTGTTTATATATCAGTGACCAGTTACCTGAAGAAACTTCAAGTTATATCTAATGTCACTGATCTCACTGCAGTCCCTGAATCATACTTGACTGTAGTACTTGATCACATCCAGTCTTCTGGGTTAAATAATATGTAATTAGGCTTGAATATTAGCCTTTCAAGAGTTGACAGGGAAATGAAATCGCATTAGACTTCTAACCCCTACAACTCTAGTACGGGACATCCGTCCTGCACGAACAGACGAACAAATGTGTGATTACTAACTACTAACATCAAATTAATCTAATAATTCGAAGGAGGAGTATCGGTGTTCGTCTGTTCTAAAGAGGACTTCGACCCATGAGCAGCCCCCTGGGGAATTATGTCGGAAAATCCGACACCATTTAATAATCATACAGATAATAGCTGTATTGTATAAACAAGTTACCCATAGAAAACGTAACTTGTAGTGGAATTACCGTCTAAAGAAAACGGGATATCATCACCACATACTATTATAATTCACCACCTATTATGATGGGAATTATTCTTAAATACATTAGTCTTTGGACTTTACCATCATAAAAACATCTTATATAAATTAACTTAATTATCACTATTAAAGTAGAGTAAATGTGACCCTTCTATCACTTTCTGACATGTGGACAATGTAAGCCAGGCGTCAGAGGGAGGAAGGAGGGCAGCTATTGTTGATACTAGACCAGAGGCTCACACAGGAGCAAATTCGGCTCCTGTTAAATTTACTTGGACGTAGTGTTATGGAAACCAAAGGTGTACCATTTTTCAACACGCTGTCTACATATCAAGTTAAGTGTTCTTTCCGAAACCCATTATCTATCATTAGTGGCCATTAATGTCATTGGGTAGGGTTAGCCGGTTAGAACGCGAAATCGCCTCATACTAAAGGTAATTAAGCCAGGTCTTTATTGTTCCATGTACTGTATAGTGTTTTCTCTGATATAGCTTGTCATATATAGGATTCTGGCTTCACAGCTAGCGCACTTTTGACAGGTCAAGACGAGGAAGGAAGATTTGTGCACCAGTTACTGGGTGATGGAAGCTACCTCAAAGAGGATAATTTGGTGTCTACACCCTAGTTATACCTGGTGGACTAACCTGCTGTACTATAAGATAAGGAACCTTTTCAATGTATGTAGTCTATTCCTGTAGTTTGATTGGCTGCATATATTAATTTAATAAACCCCCCTAATGTGTAGAGGATCGATTTGTGAGATTATGAGATTATTGCAGAAATACAGTCCACTTATCATTATACAAATCGCTATCGAAGTATATAAATTAACGTAAATATAAATTCATATAAATTAAATAAATATAAATCTCACAGGTCGGTTCCCACATTATTTGGTCCTTCGAACCGGATTATTCGGTCCTTTGAACCCACATTTGGTCATCTTAGTACCGGATGAACCAGTTAACCAGTGGATTCATTAAATATACTAGTGCAGTGTTATTTAAACAAAGGCCAGCCAGTCAAAGACGGAAGCGTAGCCTCGAGGGAGCTCAGGAGCCTCCCTCAGTTCAGATCAGCCTTAGTCAGCGGTTTCATGCACACCCACAGATTTGGTGGCGTGTTATTCTGTGAAATGACAGCGCTAATATAGAAGCCAGCCAAATTAGTGGCTGTGTCGTCGCGTGATTGTTCACGGATTTCGTGGTGTTACATTTCGCGAGAGATTATCTACGAATTTTGTGGAGTTTATTTCGCGAGGTCACTAATAAAATTTAATACTTCTAGATAATATTAGAAGTTTCATAGAGGCAATTAAGAGGCTATTATCAATAATTGTGTATATTATTTCTCCAAATAGAGAATTATTTAATATATATTGCACTAGTGATCACAGTATAATATTTACTAATTGCCAACCCACAACAGGGTAGGATATGACTAGTTGAACTATTATTGCTCATCCTAGTCCCATTATTACCATAGTCAGTTGTACTATATTGAACAACCTAACACCATTAATGAATGGTCCAGACCCTATTTTGGGTGTAATTTTTATCAACTCGAGTTGAGTTGTATATATAATAATTTACTTATGATCATTACACCTTTGAGTGATTAATTAGTGTCTCTACCATCCTAGGGTGATATAGAAGAGCTAACCTAAAGGTACTTCCAGTGACACTGGTTTATCACTCAAATCATTAGTGTGGATGATTGTATATATATAATGTGTATTAATTTTAAGTGCTAACCTCTAGTAGAGGTAGGATTATTGCCTAGTGAGTGCAGAATTTACCCTAGGCTACCATTAGTGTTTGTTCAGTATTATGAGCAGCCCAAGTACAAGTCCCACAAGGCTTCACGAACTAGCCAGTATGGATAATGCAGGGAGAATGAAAAGAACCCTTGCAGGTCTTAAAGGCCACTTAACAAGACAGATCAAGAAATGTGAAGATTTGTCACAACAATCTCAAGTTGATTATGCTGACCTGGAAAGCTATTATCAAGCAGCTGCAGGTAAATTTGAGCAAATCAAATGTCAAATAGCAACATATGTGGCTGAACTTGCCAACACCAATTTATCAGAAACAGAAATAGACGACATTATGGTTGATCTTGCGAATTATGAAGATCACACTCAGGCCACGTTACAGCCTTATGTCAAATTAATTGCCCAGAACAAGGCAACAGCAACAACAACAACAGTTGCATCTAATATGAGTCAAGCAGAAGCTCGACTCCCTCCAATTAATTTACCCACTTTCTCAGGAAAAGATGAGGAAGATTGGGACGAATTTTGGAACAAATTCGTTGACCTTGTAGACTCAAAACAATCTTTACCAAAGAGTAGTAAATTCTCTTATTTGCAAGGCCAATTATCAGGTGAGGCTAAAACAGTAGTATCCCATCTGAGATTAACTAATGACGGCTATGATCTGGCAGTAAAACTCCTCAAGGATAATTATGCTGATCCAGAAGTAAGAACATCACATTTAGTTCATGAGCTGTTGCATTTACCCCCACCGGAGGCTTCAGCTGATTCACTCCAAGTCTTCAAGCTGGAGGTAGAATCATTGATCAATGCCCTCAGCCTGACAGCAGATACAAACGGGGCTGAGTGGGTCTTGAAAATAATTGTCCAGGAGAAAATACCTAGGGACATATTGAGACAAATGAGTGCTCATTACAATAAAAGCATCTTATCCATGAATGAAATATCTGAAGGTTTAAAGTCAGTAGTTCATCAATTACGAACACATGACAAATTAAAACCACCAAGTAAACCCTCAGAAACCAATAATAGTAAACCACAGAGTACCAAAGGTACTCCAAATCAATCTAGACAATATAATTCAACACCAAAGTGGAACAGTGGCAGTGTGGGCGTATATGCAGTGGGACCCTCCAAGCCTATAGTTACTGTGTCACCCAAGAACATGACACCAAAGGGTACAGGAAGCTATGGAACATGTTTGTTCTGCAATGAGAAACATTCAATGTACCACTGCTCTAATTTTCCTGATAGTGACGCCCGTGTTGAGCGACTCAAAGATTTGCAACATTGCACGAGGTGCCTCAGGAAACATAACATCAAGGACTGTGATACCCAATTACACACCTGTAATAGGTGTAACAAAGGTCAGCACCATGCAGCATTGTGCAGAGACACCAAAACAACGTCTCCAAACCCCAAGGTGGAAGATAGCATTCCCACCACAGTACAGTACTGCAAGGTGCAACAAACAAAGAGTGTCCAATCGGCAAAGTCTAAAGGTAATACGACTTTGCCTACTGCCCAAATTACCATCCTGAATAAGAGGGCCAAGGTCCATACCCGTGGGTTGTTTGACCAAGGATCCCAAAGAACATATATCACTAAAAAGCTGGCAGATGAACTACAATTAAGGCCTGTAGCCCAGACGTCATTCAACATCTCAGGGTTTGTAACAGATGCAGGACCTCAAGTCTACCAGGTGGTACAACCATCAGTAACGTTTAGGCAGGTACGTCTGTCGAGTACAAGCCATTGTGGTGGACAAAATACCAGTAGACCTACAAGTTCAAGGTCTGAGAGCAACAGCCAAATTCCTGAGAAATAGAGGAATAAAATTGGCAGATAATATTAAGTCTGATCACCTCACCGACTTCGGTCTCCTTGTAGGGACAGACTATTGTCATCGATTCATCGGTAGCCCTACTAAATATCAGGGTATAACCATGTTAAACTCTGCAGGAGGTAAATTACTCTCAGGCCCAGTATCAAGCCTGAAGAGACCTATGCCTGCAGATAAACATTACCAGTAGAAATCTAAATTTGTCAGCTGATTATATTTCTCCAGTAGCATTATACTAAGGAGATTACAGCTGACTATACCAACAGAGGTTGATGTTAGTATCATCATTTAAAGCTAGAGATGAGTTCATGAGGCCTCAGTGGCAAATCAGTGAACAGTAGCCTAAAACAGCTACAAGTCACTGCGACCAATGTCACTGAACCCACTGCAGTCTCAGAACCATACTTTACTTTAATGATGAGCTATTCAATCTTCTGAATCAATTAACTAAATTAAACCCTAATAAATCTGATGACTGATTTGATACATTTATTATTTAATCAAGATGTATTCCATGGGCCTCAGTGTTTATATATCAGTGACCAGTTACCTGAAGAAACTTCAAGTTATATCTAATGTCACTGATCTCACTGCAGTCCCTGAATCATACTTGACTGTAGTACTTGATCACATCCAGTCTTCTGGGTTAAATAATATGTAATTAGGCTTGAATATTAGCCTTTCAAGAGTTGACAGGGAAATGAAATCGCATTAGACTTCTAACCCCTACAACTCTAGTACGGGACATCCGTCCTGCACGAACAGACGAACAAATGTGTGATTACTAACTACTAACATCAAATTAATCTAATAATTCGAAGGAGGAGTATCGGTGTTCGTCTGTTCTAAAGAGGACTTCGACCCGTGAGCAGCCCCCTGGGGAATTATGTCGGAAAATCCGACACCATTTAATAATCATACAGATAATAGCTGTATTGTATAAACAAGTTACCCATAGAAAACGTAACTTGTAGTGGAATTACCGTCTAAAGAAAACGGGATATCATCACCACATACTATTATAATTCACCACCTATTATGATGGGAATTATTCTTAAATACATTAGTCTTTGGACTTTACCATCATAAAAACATCTTATATAAATTAACTTAATTATCAATATTAAAGTAGAGTAAATGTGACCCTTCTATCACTTTCTGACATGTGGACAATGTAAGCCAGGCGTCAGAGGGAGGAAGGAGGGCAGCCATTGTTGATACTAGACCAGAGGCTCACACAGGAGCAAATTCGGCTCCTGTTAAATTTACTTGGACGTAGTGTTATGGAAACCAAAGGTGTACCATTTTTCAACACGCTGTCTACATATCAAGTTAAGTGTTCTTTCCGAAACCCATTATCTATCATTAGTGGCCATTAATGTCATTGGGTAGGGTTAGCCGGTTAGAACGCGAAATCGCCTCATACTAAAGGTAATTAAGCCAGGTCTTTATTGTTCCATGTACTGTATAGTGTTTTCTCTGATATAGCTTGTCATATATAGGATTCTGGCTTCACAGCTAGCGCACTTTTGACAGGTCAAGACGAGGAAGGAAGATTTGTGCACCAGTTACTGGGTGATGGAAGCTACCTCAAAGAGGATAATTTGGTGTCTACACCCTAGTTATACCTGGTGGACTAACCTGCTGTACTATAAGATAAGGAACCTTTTCAATGTATGTAGTCTATTCCTGTAGTTTGATTGGCTGCATATATTAATTTAATAAACCCCCCTAATGTGTAGAGGATCGATTTGTGAGATTATGAGATTATTGCAGAAATACAGTCCACTTATCATTATACAAATCGCTATCGAAGTATATAAATTAACGTAAATATAAATTCATATAAATTAAATAAATATAAATCTCACAGGTCGGTTCCCACATTATTTGGTCCTTCGAACCGGATTATTCGGTCCTTTGAACCCACATTTGGTCATCTTAGTACCGGATGAACCAGTTAACCAGTGGATTCATTAAATATACTAGTGCAGTGTTATTTAAACAAAGGCCAGCCAGTCAAAGACGGAAGCGTAGCCTCGAGGGAGCTCAGGAGTCTCCCTCAGTTCAGATCAGCCTTAGTCAGCGGTTTCATGCACACCCACAGATTTGGTGGCGTGTTATTCTGTGAAATGACAGCGCTAATATAGAAGCCAGCCAAATTAGTGGCTGTGTCGTCGCGTGATTGTTCACGGATTTCGTGGTGTTACATTTCGCGAGAGATTATCTATGAATTTTGTGGAGTTTATTTCGCGAGGTCACTAATAAAATTTAATACTTCTAGATAATATTAGAAGTTTCATAGAGGCAATTAAGAGGCTATTATCAATAATTGTGTATATTATTTCTCCAAATAGAGAATTATTTAATATATATTGCACTAGTGATCACAGTATAATATTTACTAATTGCCAACCCACAACAGGGTAGGATATGACTAGTTGAACTATTATTGCTCATCCTAGTCCCATTATTACCATAGTCAGTTGTACTATATTGAACAACCTAACACCATTAATGAATGGTCCAGACCCTATTTTGGGTGTAATTTTTATCAACTCGAGTTGAGTTGTATATATAATAATTTACTTATGATCATTACACCTTTGAGTGATTAATTAGTGTCTCTACCATCCTAGGGTGATATAGAAGAGCTAACCTAAAGGTACTTCCAGTGACACTGGTTTATCACTCAAATCATTAGTGTGGATGATTGTATATATATAATGTGTATTAATTTTAAGTGCTAACCTCTAGTAGAGGTAGGATTATTGCCTAGTGAGTGCAGAATTTACCCTAGGCTACCATTAGTGTTTGTTCAGTATTATGAGCAGCCCAAGTACAAGTCCCACAAGGCTTCACGAACTAGCCAGTATGGATAATGCAGGGAGAATGAAAAGAACCCTTGCAGGTCTTAAAGGCCACTTAACAAGACAGATCAAGAAATGTGAAGATTTGTCACAACAATCTCAAGTTGATTATGCTGACCTGGAAAGCTATTATCAAGCAGCTGCAGGTAAATTTGAGCAAATCAAATGTCAAATAGCAACATATGTGGCTGAACTTGCCAACACCAATTTATCAGAAACAGAAATAGACGACATTATGGTTGATCTTGCGAATTATGAAGATCACACTCAGGCCACGTTACAGCCTTATGTCAAATTAATTGCCCAGAACAAGGCAACAGCAACAACAACAACAGTTGCATCTAATATGAGTCAAGCAGAAGCTCGACTCCCTCCAATTAATTTACCCACTTTCTCAGGAAAAGATGAGGAAGATTGGGACGAATTTTGGAACAAATTCGTTGACCTTGTAGACTCAAAACAATCTTTACCAAAGAGTAGTAAATTCTCTTATTTGCAAGGCCAATTATCAGGTGAGGCTAAAACAGTAGTATCCCATCTGAGATTAACTAATGACGGCTATGATCTGGCAGTAAAACTCCTCAAGGATAATTATGCTGATCCAGAAGTAAGAACATCACATTTAGTTCATGAGCTGTTGCATTTACCCCCACCGGAGGCTTCAGCTGATTCACTCCAAGTCTTCAAGCTGGAGGTAGAATCATTGATCAATGCCCTCAGCCTGACAGCAGATACAAACGGGGCTGAGTGGGTCTTGAAAATAATTGTCCAGGAGAAAATACCTAGGGACATATTGAGACAAATGAGTGCTCATTACAATAAAAGCATCTTATCCATGAATGAAATATCTGAAGGTTTAAAGTCAGTAGTTCATCAATTACGAACACATGACAAATTAAAACCACCAAGTAAACCCTCAGAAACCAATAATAGTAAACCACAGAGTACCAAAGGTACTCCAAATCAATCTAGACAATATAATTCAACACCAAAGTGGAACAGTGGCAGTGTGGGCGTATATGCAGTGGGACCCTCCAAGCCTATAGTTACTGTGTCACCCAAGAACATGACACCAAAGGGTACAGGAAGCTATGGAACATGTTTGTTCTGCAATGAGAAACATTCAATGTACCACTGCTCTAATTTTCCTGATAGTGACGCCCGTGTTGAGCGACTCAAAGATTTGCAACATTGCACGAGGTGCCTCAGGAAACATAACATCAAGGACTGTGATACCCAATTACACACCTGTAATAGGTGTAACAAAGGTCAGCACCATGCAGCATTGTGCAGAGACACCAAAACAACGTCTCCAAACCCCAAGGTGGAAGATAGCATTCCCACCACAGTACAGTACTGCAAGGTGCAACAAACAAAGAGTGTCCAATCGGCAAAGTCTAAAGGTAATACGACTTTGCCTACTGCCCAAATTACCATCCTGAATAAGAGGGCCAAGGTCCATACCCGTGGGTTGTTTGACCAAGGATCCCAAAGAACATATATCACTAAAAAGCTGGCAGATGAACTACAATTAAGGCCTGTAGCCCAGACGTCATTCAACATCTCAGGGTTTGTAACAGATGCAGGACCTCAAGTCTACCAGGTGGTACAACCATCAGAACGTTTAGGCAGGTACGTCTGTCGAGTACAAGCCA